>NC_053392.1:155592439-155812439 GCF_905171765.1 Bufo bufo | reverse complement strand
ATATTTTTTATGGGAATTTTTGCCATTGATTCCCCGTGTGGTATGTCAGTGTTCATATTGTGGGACTATTTGTGCACTTCTAGTAAGTATTTGGTGGCTGCAAATATGACCTGAAATTTTTCAGGTTCGCCTGCCATTAAAGTGAAAGGGGCCCGACCGCGAACGTGCGGTTCGCGAACATTAGATCGCGAATGCGCGTTCGCGAAATGTCCCGGCCGATGTTCGTCCAACACTAGAGAGCACCTTCGTAAACACTCATGGTGCTGTTGCGTAGAGCCACGAACTGACAGTGGTGAGACTCCACCTCAAAGCAAAGGAAACTGGTGTGTGGGAGCAATGGAAATGTGAAGGTATGCGTCCTGAATGTCCACCGAGGAAAGGAAGAAAAGACAATCACAGAGCGGAGAGACTCCATCCTGAAGTGCTGGACCTTGACAAACTGGTTCAGCAACTTGAGGTCTAGATCCGGGCGAACGGATCCCTCTTTCTTGGGGATAACAAAAAGGTTTGAATAAAAACCTGTGAACTGCTCGGCAAGCGGAACCGGAGAGATCACTCCCTGGGCGAGAAAGTACTGTAATGCCTGAATAAAGGCGGCGGCCCGAACCCGGTCTCTGGGCGGCTGGGAAAGGAAGAATTGGTCCGGCGGGGTGGAGGCCAACTCGATCTTGTAACCTGAGGTTACTATCTCGAGTACCTATTCGTCGGAAATGTGGGATCGCCAAACATCCTGGAAAAGGAGGACCTGACCCCCGACACGAGAGAGCAGGGGCACCCCTTCATGCTGAAGATTGTCTATTGGCCAGGGCACGGGCAGGTTGTGTCCGGGGTTTAAACGACAGTTTCCTCTTCTGCTCTTGTTTGGAAACGCTAGGTGGCACCCCTGTCGACGTGGGGGTGTGCCAGAGAAGCGGCAAAAGAAGTGCAAATGGGAGCTCGAGGGCCTTGCCCTGTGGGAGGTGGGTATTTTTACCCCCCGTGGCCTCAGAGATTATGTCGTCTAACAGAGTACCGAACAGACGAGAACCCAAAAAAGGAAGCCCTGTAAGGGAACACTTTGACGAGGAATCTGCAGCCCAGACTTTAAGCCACACCTCATGCCTTAAGGTGACCGTGTATGAGCGGGCAACAAGAGAGCCCGCGTCCAAAGTGGCCTCGCAGAGGTACTTCCCTGCCTGAGAGATCTGCAGAGCCAAAGACTGGATGTCTGCTGGGGGGAGATCAGCCACGATGTCCTGGTGCAGGCGAAGGGCCCATTCAGAGAGAGAGGCAGAAAAGGGACGAAGCACGGAGCCAGCCGCCGCAAAGACGGACTTAGTAAAAGACTCAAGGCAGTGATACATGGGGTCCTGAAGGGACATGCCATCGGCCACGGGGATATCGGTATGCTTAGCGAGGCACATGACAGGGCGGTCCACATTGGGCGGGGATTACCATTTTGCGACCAAGTCTGGTGGAAAGGGGTATAACAGATCAAGGTGCTTAGAAGCGCTGAAACGACTGGATGGTCCCATACCTTGGCAATGACAACCAAAAAATGGTCATGCAAAGGAATGGCCTTAGGGGCTTGTTTCGAGCGAAGAAACAAAACTTCCTGGCGGCTAGACGAAGGAGAATCGTCCTGAACCTGAAATGCTATCTACCATGGAAGCAATCTTAGAAGATTGTTCCTGATTCAGATCAGAGTCTGAATCAAGTACCTCCTTTTCGGACAGTGTCTTGTCTGGGAGGGAGGACATGTCCGAGTGTGGCTTCGGGCGAGGTGGAGACACAGAGGTGTCAGAAGAGGAAAAGTGCCCTGTTCTGGGCAGCTTGTGAGAAGGTCTGCCCCTAGGTTGGTCGTCTGAGAAAGGCACGGGATGTGCAGGTGAGGATTGGTCAACCAATCAACCCATTAGACAAAGGGTGGATTGGGAAACTTTCGTTAGGTCTTCTACTGCCCGGGACAGGGCACGGGCGCTCTGGATCCACGCGGTCAGGGGGGCAATGAAGCTGCTCGGGAGGGATGGCTAGGGTCGGTCTGGGAGCACAGCATGCGGTACACAGAGAGTCCGACTGGCCGCGAGAAAACTTAAGCTCGCATTTTGCGCACGCATAGTGGGTGGGGGCTAAAAATGTATATGCTCTCTCCAGGCTGGAGGGGATATAGCCGTTGGGAGGAGCTAACACTTTTTAGCCTAGTGTCGCCTACTAGCGGCAGCAGCAGCTATACCCACGGTTCTCTGTTCCCAAATGATATGAGCAAGAAATAATATTAAATACATGTAGGTTGGCTCAGAAATTAATTAGCTATTTGCAGTTAGATAAGCCTTTTGTTAAAACAGGGAAACTTGGCTTAGTGTGAAGGAGGATAAGCAATCCGGTTATTAAGTGGTTAATCTAGTGCAGGAGCATCAGCAGTCGCCATAGTCTTTCACACCCAACAAATGACAATGGAAGCCAATCAGTGGCGTCAGAATTTACTTGCCATGCTACTGGCATCATGGACTGCTTCACTGCTCGTGATCCCAGAAGTACAACATATAAATGCTGAGACCACTGATTGACTTTTTTCTAAAAGAGTTTTCTGACACTTACGTTTACAGTATACTAATGACTTATCCTCAGGATATGAGGGTCCGACACCCAGGACCCCCACCACTTAGCTGTTTGAGAAGGCACTGATGCTTCTGTGAGTGTCGCAGCCTTCTCCCTTCTCACCAAGCAAAGTGCCATACATTGTATAGTAGCTGTTCTTGGGATTGTAGCTCAGCCCCATTCACTTTAATGGGACTGAGCAGCGTCTAGGCCATGTGACAGATGAACATGATATCACATGGCCTAGAGAAATCTGAGAGAATACTGAGAGATACTGATGAAAAAAACTCTCAAAATCCATCTGCCTAAACAACCAACTACTGCTCTAACTATTGGCAGTGGGAAGTACGTGGTTGAACAGCCAGGATTGGAGATAACTGCCATTAAATTGTTGCAGATCAAGTACACCCATTTATGGCAACTGTAATTTCTGATAGTAGTCGCCTACTACAGGAAAATGTGCCCTACCTCTTAAATAACAGGACTTGAAGGATCTACTGCTGACATCTTGGTGCCAGAAACAGAACACCTTAAGAGGTCTTTCGGAACGCATACCTTCAGCTGTTTTGGTCGCATTGGGGGACCTATTCAATATAAGGCTACATTGACATTACCGTAGTGTAGATGTGTATGTGTTGCGAATAAAAAAAACATGGGCACTGGTCTTGTGAACTCCGCATCGTGGTGCGGACCCATTAACTTTAATGGGTCTGTGATCCACAACATACAAGATGTCACATGGTTAGCACTCCTTTTTTCTGAGATTTCTGAGTTCGGTTATCTAATCTAAGCAAACACTTTCAATTGCTTTTCAATGGCTTTTGTCTCAAGATAATGAAATGAGTTAAGAAATTTGAGTTAACAGCGGGAGTGCTAACCATGGTACATCTGTATGGCAAAATATACAGCATGTCCTATCTTTGTAGTGCAGAGGCTCGTATCAGAAACCTTCAGAAACACACGGAAGCCTTTCCATGGGCTTTCAGGTCCGTGCCTCCGCACTGCAAAAGATAGAACATGTCCTATCTTTTCCCATATGTTGCAGATCGTGGACTCTTTGAAATCAATAGGTCCACACAGCGATGCAGAGTTCACACGGCCAGTGTTTTGCAGAACTACAGTTTGCGGTCTACAACACGTGCACGACTACATCAACGGTCATGTGAATGTGCCCTTAGTCAGGGAGTTTTAATGTGATTACCTTTTTTCAGCAATATCAGCAACTACTAAATACTAGGAAACCCCAGAAGACTTCTCAGTGGTTTTATATTATGTCTTAATGATTAGTGTGCATATGTATGTATTTACTGTATATACATTTATTTACTGTATTACCTACATATTAGATAAGTACTATATGTTATATGGTCAGTAACTGAACACTAACTGACTGAGCTACTGACTGTAATGTATATACCTTGCATGATTGTTTAGACAGATTTCCAGGGGGACATATTGGGGGAGATTTATCAAAACTGGTATAAAGGAAAAATGGCCCACAGCAACCAATTAGATTCCACCTATCATATTCCAAAAGAGTTCTGAAAAAATAAAAGTGGAATCTGATTGGTTGCTATGGATAACTAAGCCAGTTTTGCAGTTTTTATAAATTTCTCCCATTGTTTGCATGTGTTTTGGTGAATTTTACAACTTTGAAATCTGGTTTCCAAGGATCTATATTTTTAGTATTGACAAACCATTGACTGCAAATTTTCAAAATACAAGAATCCCTTAAGAGGCCCCATTACTTTACTTTGATGAGTTGAAGATGGCCGTGCACTGTACTATTTCAAACATGCAAATACCATATAATTAATGTCAAGTATTTGGCATCTTAACAAATCCTCTATTAGCAGAGGGAGTGGTGCATTTATTATATTTTTATAATATAATGGATGATCTCATATTTTCAGACAGTAAAACTTTATTTTTAAGCACATTTTTCAATTAGATTAAAGAACTAAACGGCTGGCAGCTTATTCCACAAAAGCATCTGTTGTGCCACAATTGAAGAAGCTGTAGTGTTAACCCCTTCCTGACATCCAGGTCTTTAACCTCTTAAGGACACATGACGTACCGGTATAGTTCCTATCACCGCCGCCCGGTGGGCGGTGTTCGGAACCCGGTGCCTGCTCAAATCGCTAAATGCGCCGGGGGGTCCTGTGACCCCCCCTTGATGGCGATCGCAGCAAACCACTGGTCAATTCAGACCTGCGGTTTGCTGCAGTTTCGGAAGTTTCTGATCCCCGCGGTCTGTGGCCGCGGGGATCAGAAACTTCAAATAAGCTTTATTTTAATGTTTAACCGCCTCCGGACCGCCTAACGCAGGATCGCGTTCAGGAGGCGGCAGCCCTGCGCACAGTCACGCATATATGCGTCATCTCGCGAGACGCGAGATTTCCTGTGAACGCGCGCACACAGGATCGGAAGGTAAGCGAGTGGATCTCCAGCCTGCCAGCGGCGATCGTTCGCTGGCAGGCTGGAGATGCGATTTTTTTAACCCCTAACAGGTATATTAGACGCTGTTTTGATAACAGCGTCTAATATGCCTGCTACCTGGTCCTCTGGTGGTCCCTTTTGTTTGGATCGACCACCAGAGGACACGGGCAGCTCAGTAATATGTAGCACCAAACACCACTACACTACACCCCCCGTCACTTATTAACCCCTTATTAACCACTGATCACCCCTGATCACCCCATATAGACTCCCTGATCACCCCCCTGTCATTGATCACCCCCCCCTGTCATTGATCACCCCCCTGTAAGGCTCCATTCAGATGTCCGTATTTTTTTTACGGATCCACGGATACATGGATCGGATCCGCAAAACACATACAGACATCTGAATGGAGCCTTATAGGGGGGTGATCAATGACAGGGGGGTAATCACCCCATATAGACTCCCTGATCACCCCCCTGTCATTGATCACCCCCCTGTAAGGCTCCATTCAGATGTCCATATGTTTTTTTTACGGATCCACGGATACATGGATCGGATCCGCAAAACACATACGGACATCTGAATGGAGCCTTATAGGGGGGTGATCACCCCATATAGACTCCCTGATCACCCCCCTGTCATTGCTCACCCCCCTGTAAGGCTCCATTCAGATGTCCGTATGTTTTTTACGGATCCACGGATACATGGATCGGATCCGCAAAACACATACGGACATCTGAATGGAACCTTATAGGGGGTGATCAATGACAGGGGGGTGATCACCCCATATAGACTCCCTGATCACCCCCTGTCATTGATCACCCCCGTGTAAGGCTCCATTCAGACATTTTTTTTGGCCCAAGTTAGCAGAATTTTTTTTTATTTTTCTTACAAAGTCTCATATTCCACTAACTTGTGTCAAAAAATTAAATCTCACATGAACTCACCATACCCCTTACGGAATCCAAATGCGTAAAATTTTTTAGACATTTATATTCCAGACTTCTTCTCACGCTTTAGGGCCCCTAGAATGCCAGGGCAGTATAAATACCCCACATGTGATCCCATTTCGGAAAGAAGACACCCCAAGGTATTCCGTGAGGGGCATATTGAGTCCATGAAAGATTGAAATTTTTGTCCCAAGTTAGCGGAAAGGGAGACTTTGTGAGAAAAAAAATATATATCAATTTCCACTAACTTGTACCAAAAAAAAAAAAATTCTATGAACTCGCCATGCCCCTCATTGAATACCTTGGGGTGTCTTCTTTCCAAAATGGGGTCACATGTGGGGTATTTATACTGCCCTGGCTTTTTAGGGGCCCTAAAGCGTGAGAAGAAGTCTGGGATCCAAATGTCTAAAAATGCCCTCCTAAAAGGAATTTGGGCACCTTTGCGCATCTAGGCTGCAGAAAAGTGTCACATATGTGGTATCGCCGTACTCAGGAGAAGTTGGGCAATGTGTTTTGGGGTGTCATTTTACATATACCCATGCTGGGTGAGAGAAATATCTTGGTCAAATGCCAACTTTGTATTAAAAAAAAATGGGAAAAGTTGTCTTTTGCCAAGATATTTCTCTCACCCAGCATGGGTATATGTAAAATGACACCCCAAAACACATTGCCCAACTTCTCCTGAGTACGGCAATACCACATGTGTGACACTTTTTTGCAGCCTAGGTGGGCAAAGGGGCCCACATTCCAAAGAGCACCTTTAGGATTTCACCGGCCATTTTTTACAGATTTTGATTTCAAACTACTTACCACACATTAGGGCCCCTAGAATGCCAGGGCAGTATAACTACCCCACAAGTGAAACTTCCATGAACTCACTATGCCCATCACGAAATACCTTGGGATGTCTTCTTTCCAAAATGGGGTCACTTGTGGGGTAGTTATACTGCCCTGGCATTTTAGGGGCCCTAATGTGTGGTAAGTAGTTAGAAATCAAAATCTGTAAAAAATGGCCGGTGAAATCCTAAAGGTGCTCTTTGGAATGTGGGCCCCTTTGCCCACCTAGGCTGCAAAAAAGTGTCACATATGTGGTATTGCCGTACTCAGGAGAAGTTGGGCAATGTGTTTTGTGGTGTCATTTTACATATACCCATGCTGGGTGAGAGAAATATCTTGGCAAAAGACAACTTTTCCCATTTTTTTTTATACAAAGTTGGCTTTTGACCAAGATATTTCTCTCACCCAGCATGGGTATATGTAAAATGACACCCCAAAACACATTGCCCAACTTCTCCTGAGTACGGCGATACCACATGTGTGACACTTTTCTGCAGCCTAGATGCGCAAAGGTGCCCAAATTCCTTTTAGGAGGGCATTTTTAGACATTTGGATCCCAGACTTCTTCTCACGCTTTAGGGCCCCTAAAAAGCTAGGGCAGTATAAATACCCCACATGTGACCCCATTTTGGAAAGAAGACACCCCAAGGTATTCAATGAGGGGCATGGCGAGTTCATAGAATTTTTTTTTTTTTGGTACAAGTTAGTGGAAATTGATATATATTTTTTTCTCACAAAGTCTCCCTTTCCGCTAACGTGGGACAAAAATTTCAATCTTTCATGGACTCAATATGCCCCTCACGGAATACCTTGGGGTGTCTTCTTTCCGAAATGGGGTCACATGTGGGGTATTTATACTGCCCTGGCATTCTAGGGGCCCTAAAGCGTGAGAAGAAGTCTGGAATATAAATGTCTAAAAAATTTTACGCATTTGGATTCCGTAAGGTGTATGGTGAGTTCATGTGAGATTTAATTTTTTGACACAAGTTAGTGGAATATGAGACTTTGTAAGAAAAATAAAAAAAAATTCTGCTAACTTGGGCCAAAAAAAATGTCTGAATGGAGCCTTACACGGGGGTGATCAATGACAGGGGGTGATCAGGGAGTCTATATGGGGTGATCACCCCCCTGTCATTGATCACCCCCTATAAGGTTCCATTCAGATGTCCGTATGTGTTTTGCGGATCCGATCCATGTATCCGTGGATCCGTAAAAAACATACGGACATCTGAATGGAGCCTTACAGGGGGGTGAGCAATGACAGGGGGGTGATCAGGGAGTCTATATGGGGTGATCACCCCCCTGTCATTGATCACCCCCCTATAAGGCTCCATTCAGATGTCCGTATGTGTTTTGCGGATCCGATCCATGTATCCGTGGATCCGTAAAAAAACATATGGACATCTGAATGGAGCCTTACAGGGGGGTGATCAATGACAGGGGGGTGATCAGGGAGTCTATATGGGGTGATCACCCCCCTGTCATTGATCACCCCCCTATAAGGCTCCATTCAGATGTCTGTATGTGTTTTGCGGATCCGATCCATGTATCCGTGGATCTGTAAAAAACATACGTACTCAGAAGAAGTTGGGCAATGTGTTTTGGGGTGTCATTTTACATATACCTATGCTGGGTGAGATAAATATCTTGGTCAAATGCCAACTTTGTATAAAAAAATGGGAAAAGTTGTACCATAGTTTGTAAACGCTAAAACTTTTACCCAAATCATTTTTTTTTTTTACCCAAACATTTTTTTTTATCAATGTCATGTAGAAAAATAAATTTAGAGAAAAATTTATATATGGATGTCGTTTTTTTTGCTAAATTTTACAACTGAAAGTGAAAAATTTAATTTTTTTGCAAAAAAACGTTAGATTTCGATTAATAACAAAAAAAGTAAAAATGTCAGCATCAATGAAATACCACCAAATGAAAGCTCTATTAGTGAGAAGAAAAGGAGGTAAAATTCATTTGGGTGGTAAATTGCATGACCGAGCAATAAACGGTGAAAGTAGTGTAGTGCAAAAGTGTAAAAAGTGGCCTGGTCATTAAGGGTGTTTAAGCTAGGGGGGCTGAGGTGGTTAACCCCCCCCTGCTGCCCTCTTTGTTATCTGACAGCGGGCGCAGCGGGGGGGGTGCAGGGAGTGCGGCAGGGAGGGCGGGCGGACGGGGCGGGCAGGCATGCGATCATCCGCCCGCCCCCTCTCTCAGCAAATTGATGACACTCTGCTTGAAAAGCCTGACATCTGTGCTGGCTCAGATGCCATGCGTTTAATTCCTTCCATGCCGCGGTCCATATGGACCGCTGTATGGAAAAGGTTAAGAGGGAGGGAGCTCCCTCCCTCTCCTATCGGGGGCTGCTGTGCCTTTTCAGCGTGTGGAACACGGCCGTGTGCATTCGGCCTTATGGCGATTCCTGAGTTCCCAATGAGAGAGTTCCTCCAGCCTGGCTATGTCATTAACTTTGGCAGTCCATTGAGATCTAGAGGGTACTTCCCCCGACTTCCAATTAGTAGCAATGAGTAGTCTGCCTGGTGCTAGTATTATTCTTATCAAGTTTTTCTCTAAATTTGAGAGGGTAGATGGCAAGAGAGAGAGTAGGGCTATTTCTGGAAGGCAGGGGAATTTGCCATCTGAAAGTTTCAGAATCTTCCTGATCTGGAGGAAAATATTGTCCCAAAAACCTGTTAGTTTGGGGCAGGACCACCAAATGTGGAGGAAATCTCCCATATGTGTGAGGCATCTCTAACATTTGTTGGAGGTGAGGTTATATATTTTGCTAAGTTTGTGTGTTGTCATATACCATCTAGTGAGGAGTTTATAAGCATTTTCCTGTATAGTGACACATCTGGATATTTGTTTTGGGGGCGAGTAGCAGAAAGCGTATATCTGTATCAGAGAATGTCCGTTTTAAGTAATTCTCCCATTCCCTGATATAGTATAGAGAGTTGGGTGTGTCAAGTGAACTGAGGTGTCTCGTGATATTGGCGATCGTTTTTGTGGGATGTTTTGTCTGGGTTAAGAGTTTTTCGTATCGGGAGAGGTCAGTTGTAGACCTTGGATGGGCGAGAAAAGTCTTAACTTGTGATTTTAAATGTTCATACTGTAGTATATGCAGTTCAGGTATAGATAGTCTGGAACCATTTCTCCTTTTTAAAGAGGTGTTGTCCTACAAAGTGTGACCTATACAGAAGTCACTTTTGTTGTTTTACCAACCATGCCTTCTCCAGCAATGTATACACAGTGCTCAGTGCTACTTCCTGCGTTAGTAAGGGTCTGGTTGACTGCAATGGACTGTAATGGAAAGGGGACTCAATGTAAAGCGTAGTCAGTTGCACTGTGTGCTATTACAAAAAATATTTTCCCCTTTTGGTTTAAATTTTTCTTGTTTTTGAAGCTGCATGTATGAAAAAATAAACAAAAAGGTGTCTGGTCAGGAAGGGGGTTAAATGGCCTGATCTTGAAGTGGTTCATTTTGTTATAACTTTGTTTTTGCTCTAATGAAAATGACTACCCTCTGTGTATCCTAAAGGGGTTATTTTTTTATTTATATTGATGACCTATTGTCTGGATAGGTCATCAATATCAGATCACCTGTAGAAGAGGCCGGGTGCTCTGTGAGCACCGCAGCCTCTTCCTAGGCCATGTGACATCTATGTACATCGGTCACATGGCCTAGTTGCAGCTCAGACCCATTCAAGTCAGTGGGGGCTGAGCTGTAATAAAAAAGCACAACTGCTGTACATTGTACGACGCTGTGCTTGGAAAGCTGTTGGGAGCCGGCTGCACTCTGTAAAGCTCTGATGAGTGCTGTGGCTCCCTGAAACAGCTTATCGGTGTTGGTGCTGTACCCTCACCAATGTGATAATGATGACCGATCCCGATCATTATCAATTTTTGGATAACCCCTTTAATCTGACAATACATGTATGACTGATCAAGGTTTTTTTTTTTTTCTCTCATTCCCCCAGACTGCTGCCACCCATTGCCTTGAAAACTTCAATAAATCAATATGAAGTTCTCTGTAGCATTATGTCATAAATTGCTTCTGTTAATACAGCATTTTAATAATCATTTATTCCCCATAACTGTGTCATTTGTACAGAGACTATTTATTTCAGAGAAGCAGGTGAGATACAGTGCCACCATTGGAAACGACATATACATTTTAGAAGGCCACCATACAGTTGACATTCTAATAGAAAAAAAAGTGTCACATTTAGGAAACCTTGGAACGTTTACTATACGTTATTAAAGAAAATCTTACCTTTGTGTAATAGCCAGCAAAGACTTTCAGTGTTATTGGAGCAATGTATTCTCGAATGAAGTGAAGCCATTCTGTGTCCATCCCAATCTGGCTCATGTGAATATCATCTGTAGGAACATTTTCATACCCACCAGCAATACGTTTATCCTAATTAAAAAGGACAAAATTATATAGAACATGTACAGACTTGCACACTAGAGTTAATAGATATAATGAAGGGATTATTACAGAATTTCTGGATCCAGACCACTGTCCATAGTGCTCCATCTCTTGTACAATTTCATCACAAGCCTGCTCTGATAGAACTGGAAACCAAAACACATCTGGGCAAGGCTGGAAGAGACAAAGGGTAAGAATAATTTATCTGACCCATATTCAAGCTAGGTTTTGACTCACCATGTTGGTGTGTGTGTGTGTGTGTGTGTGTGTGTGTGTGTGTGTGTGTGTGTGTGTGTGTGTGTGAGAGAGAGCACAACCGAGAATCGGACCCTAAAAAATTTTCTGAAATTTACTCAGTAGTGGAGAGTATATGATCTTTTATGATATTGTCACATTAAGGAGATCTTTATCCAACTTGGGTAACCCCCGTAACGGGAGAGTTTAGGTAAATCTTTAATATTAGATTTATCTGAATTTTCTTTTAATTTAATGATATGCATTTGCTTACTTTATGTCCGATTTATCAAATGTCACATATTATTTCATACATTTGTCCTATCCTTAAACCTAACACTTTTGTCTAGAAAAGCTACTCACTCCATCTTTCTTACTCCATCCTCCTACTGGAGTGAGATTGGAGTTAGAAGGTCTCAAAGATAAACCTGGAGTGAAACTGATTAATGTAGCGAACCATATCCAATTTTCCACCCACATTACTAAACTAGAGTGAGTGGCGTAAAAATGCAAAAAGTCACAAAAGCCCTTTTGAATTCTGGAGTGAAGGCATGATAAATCAGGGGCAATGAGTATATCAAATCTTGACTTGAATTCAAACTTGAATTATTGGTACGTACAGTAAATGTTTATTATAAAGGTAATTATAATTCTCTCGAATACTATAAATCCATCCATTACACATTTCCAAAGAATTATACATTTGTAGGAATATTTTAGAGCTGATTATTAAACATATCAGAAAATAGATTTAGCATATACAAATGCACCATCTCTAGTGTATAGATGCTTCCACGGGCAATTACCTGCTCAACAAAGTCTTCAGTAAAGATCCTGGAGTAATTAGCATGAATATATTTAAGCTTCCAGTCCTAAATCCGTAGATAAAGATAATCAGACAAATGCTTTGTAAAGAACTTCAAATTATGATTTTATATATTTATATACACACACACATTATGGATCAATATTTCAATAAGATTCACATATAGTGCAAATTATGTCATAATTATGGAGATATAAGGGGGAATTTATCATTGTAGGTGTATTTGAGGCTATTTCTTTTAAACTGGAGTTGCTTCACACACCTGAGCCAAATTTATGAAAATGGAAATCTGTCATCTTGCTCTATTCCTATTAAGCAAAGTACTACGTGTATTGTACTGCTAGCCCTGACCCCAGATCTTTAGGTTATATGTTCATACTCTCCTAAGTTCCCCTGCTGTTTGCCTACAAGCCGACATTGCAAGGACTCATAAGCATACACAGATAATGGAGAGAACTCTAGAATGGGTCCTATCAATGTATTCCAGCATCAGTTTGCAAGCACACAGCATGGGAACAGGGGTGGACATGGACATATAAAAGTATTTTTTTTTCCTGCATAATCATATAACACAGTGATATGAAGCCAGGAGTAGCAGTACTATTAATGTAGCACTGCACTTCATAGGGTTCGGGGGAGATGATTAATTCCTTTTAAGTTTGGCGCAAGAGTGATTTGGTTTTGCCACTGAAAGTGAGCCATGGACATCGTGAGTGAGACAAAGTGTTCTAATCTGTAATCCTGACCAACTTTTTACTCCATTTTTGGAAGTAGCGAAGATGAGCAAATTTTTCAAAAAGATGGTGAAGGAGTACGTAGCAGACCGTGTCAGCGTCCTCAATTATCCCTCTGTGCCTTACAACTAATGGGTGTCCAAGCTGGACACGTGGCACGAACTGGCGTACTCTACGCCGTGGAAGTGCTGGCCTGCCCTGCCCTGCCACCAGCATTTTGTCAAAGCGGGTATTTAGTGCTGCTGGGGGCATAATAACTGATAAGCGCAACTGAAAATGCTGACAGGTTGACTCTTCTAAAAATAAACAAGGCCAGGATTGCCCCAGACTTCTCAACTCCATCAGAGGAAAGCAGCTGAACATAAAGGCACTTTAAATGTGTTTTTATAATGTACTGAATACACTGTATTCCCATGCACCCCTTCCAGCACAAAAAAGGGCATATGGTTCAATCTTCCTTTTCTCGTTCTCCTCCTCTTCCATCATATCAACATGCCTAATAGTCTGCCCTCGCTCCTAATGTTGTAGAGGGTCAGATCACCTGCAGGCCCTCGCATAAAATGTTTTAGAGGGTCAGCTCACCAGCAGGCCCTCACATACAATCTTTTAGAGGGCCAGCTCACCTGTAGGCCCTCACCTACAATCTTTTCAAGGGTCAGCTCACCTGCAGGCCCTCACATATAATGTTTTTGAGGGTCAGCTCCCCAGCAGGCCCTCACCTACAATCTTTTAGAGGGACAGCTCACCAGCACGCCCTTACCTACAATCTTTTAGCGGGTCAGCTCACCAGCAGGCCCTCACCTACAATCTTTTCAAAGGTCAGCTCACCTGCAGGCCCTCGCATATAATGTTTTAGAGGGTCAGCTCACCATCAGGCCCTCACCTACAATCTTTTCATAATTTTTTTCAATGGTTAGCTAAGCAGCAGGCACTCACCCATAATTTTTTCGATGCTCAGATCAGCAGCAGGCACTCACCCCTAAGGTTTAGAGCGTCAGCTCTGCAGCAAACCCTCACCCCTAATGTTTTAGATGGTCAGCTCAGCAGCAGGCCCTCATCCGTAATGTTTTAGAGGGTCACCAGCAGGCCATCAATCATCATTTTTCAAGGGTGAATGATGCCCTCCTTTATTTGCAATAAAGGGTGTATTGTAGTGCCGGTTCCTTGAAAATTTTGGAAGCCCTTTCACTTAGTGCATAGGCTTTATGAGTGTAGTCGTCCCACTACCTGAACAATTGTACCACAATGTGAATGAGACCCTCCTTTATGTGATATACAGGTTGTATCAGAGTGCCTCTTCCTTGTAATTTTTGGCAGCACTTACACTTTATATACAAGTAAATTTACAGGAAAGAATGTTTCCTAACAATTTTTCCTCTAAAATCGATTTTATCTTTGGTTTTGTGCGTATTAGTGTCAGTCTGTATAAGTGGCGTACTACTCAGACAACATAATTCCCAGCAGCGACCTGGGAGTCCAAGATGCATCCAGACATCCTCCCCATGCTGTTCCCGAACCATTTCGGTGGTGTTTCCATCAATTTCTGACCTTTTGCTATGATTCAGGCACCCTCCCCTCTTCAGAGCAGGGGGTGCCTGGTTTAATGCTCGGGTTCTCCCATTGACTTCCATTGTGCTCGGTAGAGCACCCGAGCATCCTGAGGTGTTCGACCCGAGCACCCAAACACCCGAGCATTTTGGTGCTCGATCAACACTAGTAGCCGTCATTGTAGCGCCATTTTAGGAAAATTTGCGATTGGTTACCACGAAGCGTGAGAAAATTCGCATTCATTGCGAATCGAATTTTTCCTGAAATTCAGATCGAATTCCACTTCATCTTATTCGATTCGCTCATCTATAGTCACATTATTTGCAACATTTTTACACCACAAAATTGGCGTAGCAGATTTAATAAATGTTCCAAATTTTTATTTTATTAATTTTTTTAGAGCCTTCATCATTAGGGACATTTTCTTTTAAATTGTAACAAAATTTTAAAAGTGATATTAATTTTAGTTGTAAACAATTATTATTTCTAAACATTATTTCATAGCCATGAATAGAGCTTATTTAAAATAAATACATACCACTGGATTTTCAAATATTTGCCAGAGGTCATTGTTAAAGTGACTTATATTGTAATTTGCAAGTGAAAGAAGTCTTCCAAATTCATGACGGTTGGTAATGTACATGAAAACACCCTAAAATGAATAATTACAAGACATATTATTTTACATGATAGTTCAACAGGATCTTTGATGAAAGAATCGTTTTAATGAGATTAAGGAATCTGATGCAATTTCCTCATAAAAAAGAATAATCATTATTATGTAATCAGATATGGAGAAAATATTCTCAGTGGTGAAAGCTTGAAATTGATTCTGTTTAAATGACCCAATTTCCAATAATCCAAGTGATGAAAAGCCTGCATGTGGAGGGAAAAATGTTACAATGTTTGACCTGGATCTTCTGATTCTCTGATGTTCTATGCATTTGTTTTAGTAACTAATTTGTTAACATGATAGAAGTCTATTAGAAAGTTTAGTTAATTATGTCTGCTTAGAGTCAAATACAGTTATCTAAAAAAAATATACATTAAAATTAGCAGGATGGTAAAAATAAAAATTTGTAAATTTTTCCCAGACTCAAAAATTGCATTGACTTAATTTTATGTTTAATTTAATTGCGTTACTTTAAATTTAATAATTTTTTTTTTTTTACAATCTGGGAAAAAGTACGGTAAGTTCTTGAAAGTATTAACCATGAAAAGAAGAGAACATATTTGGATTCTACCAGAAAGCCCAAACAGAAACCTCAATTTTAACAGATAATCACGTTTTAAACAAGTCTTCACTTTACATTAAACAGATGGAAGTTTTATGGCTGATGCAAATTATCTATTTACTTAAATTTCAAAGTATAAAAAGTCAGAAGGAAAATTACATAGTTTGCAAAGTTTCAATTTGTGCTGTTCCCACATAAGAAAATTGAAGTATTATTGAAGCAAGGAATATAAAAATGTTACTTCCTCCCAATTGCAATGTAAGGCCTCATGCACACGACCGTTGTTGTGTTCCGTGTCCGTTGTTCCGCTTTCCATGATTTTCAACGGACCCATTGACTTTCAATGGGTCCGTTGAAAACTCGGATAATGCACCGTTTGTCATCCGCGTCCGTGATCCGTGTTTCCAGTCCATCAAAAAATATGACCTGTCCTATTTTTTTCACGGACAACGGTTCGCGGACCCATTCAAGTCAATGGGTCCGTGAAAAAACACGGAGGCACACAAGATTGTCATCCGCGTCCGCAAACTTGACTTAGATTTTTTTTCACTTTCCTTCATGTCTGGTGATCCTCCAAAAATCAAGGAAGACACACGGAAACGGATCACGGAACAACGGAACCCCATTTTGCGGAACGGAACACAACAACGGTCGTGTGCATGAGGCCTAAATATGTAATTCATTCTTCATGAGTTGGAAACAGAAAAATAATGGATATAATTTAACTATATACTAGGGTGTCAGTTGTTATTTAATTTGTCTTTTATATACCCCTATCAGGCTTGCCCTATGCTTGGAAATATGACATGGTTTTCAATTAACAGTGAACTGACTATGTGAGCATTAGGGAAATGCTCAAGATCTTAAAGCAGGCCCACGGCCCAATGGTCAGTTACAGAAAAAAAAAATTTAAGGATTTTTGTTTTGGAAGGCAATTAGAACCATAACAGATATGGGCAACAGATCTCCCTCATTGGAGGGATCCTTGATCCTGAATGTGCAAGGGTTTCTTATGCCATACACTCTGCAGACTACTGCCCAGACAGCTGCTGTTTCCCTTTTGCACCTCATCTCTACCATAGAAGATACATTCAGGGATACATCTCTAATAATGTATTTTTTCATGATCCAGAAATTATTTTTATTATTAAGAGAAACTATATTATTAAATATAAATTACTGTATTTTTCACTTTATTAGATGCACTCCCCCCCCCAAAAAAAAGTAGGGGGAAAATGGCCGTGCGTCTTATAAAGCAAATACTAGTGAGTGCTTCCATTATGGAAGTGCTTACTAGTTTGCATTAGGTGCTTGGAGCAGGGAAGAAGCGCTGCAAGCGCTTCAGATACTCCCCCTCCCTGGTCTTCTTGCTAGGGCCCGTGCTCCACTGTCCTGACCCCGTACAGCGTCAGGACATAGTGCGCACACTATGACTGACACTGCATGCAGTCAGGTGACAGTGCAGTGCGGAAAATTCAGGGGAGCGCGACACTGGTCCCGTAGTAGAGCCGTGGCGCAGGGGAGGTAAGGAAGTTGTTTATTTTAGTCTGATGGGGATCTAAAAGAAAAGGGCTGATCTGAGGTCTGATGGGGGTCTAAAACAAAACGGCTGATCTGAGGTCTGATGGGGGTCTAAAACAAAACGGCTGATCTGAGGTCTGTTGGGGGTCTGACATGGAGGACTGATATGGGGGTCTGATGTGATGTCCTGATCTGAGAAAAAATATTTTTTTCTTAATTTCCTCCTCCTGGGGTGCATGTTATCATTGGGTGTGTCTTATAAAGCGAAAAATCTGGTAATTGGATATACAGTATTGTGCAAAAATTTGCACTTGTTACCAGAAAGAGGATTTCTAAGGCCCCTTCACACGGGCGAGTATTCCGCGCGGATGCGATGCGTGAGTTGGACGCATTGCACCCGCACTGAATACCGACCCATTCATTTCTATGGGGCTGTTCACATGAGCAGTGATTTTCACGCATCACTTGTGCGTTGCGTGAAAATCGCAGCATGCTCTATATTCTGCGTTTTTCACGCAATGCAGGCCCCATAGAAGTGAATGGGGTTGCGTGAAAATCACAAGCATCCGCAAGCAAGTGCGGATGCGGTGTGATTTTCACGCACGGTTGCTAGGAGACGATCGGGATGGAGACCCGATCATTATTATTTCCCCTTATAACATGGTTATAAGGGAAAATAATAGCATTCTGAATACAGAATGCATAGTAAAATAGCGCTGGAGGGGTTAAAAAAAAATAAAAAAAATGTAACTCGCCTTAATCTACTTGACCGCGGAGCCCGGCTTCTCCTTCTGTCTCCTTTCTTCAGGACCTGGGTAAAGGACCTATGGTGACGTCACTCCGGTCATCACATGATCCATCACATGATCTTTTACCATGGTGATGGATCATGTGATGAATCATGTGATGACCGGAGTGACGTCACCAC
Organism: Bufo bufo; assembly: GCF_905171765.1. Classification (NCBI taxonomy): domain Eukaryota; kingdom Metazoa; phylum Chordata; class Amphibia; order Anura; family Bufonidae; genus Bufo; species Bufo bufo. The sequence goes on along the minus strand of NC_053392.1, from coordinate 155,794,181 downwards.
AGGTCCTTTACCCAGGTCCTGAAGAAAGGAGACAGAAGGAGAAGCCGGGCTCCGCGGTCAAGTGGATTAAGGTGAGTTAAAAAAAAAAATTTTTTAACCCCTCCAGCGCTATTTGACTATGCATTCTGTATTCAGAATGCTATTATTTTCCCTTTTAACCATGTTATAAGGGAAAATAATACAATCTACAGAACACCGATTCCAAGCCCGAACTTCTGTGAAGAAGTTCGGGTTTGGGTACCAAACATGCGCAATTTTTCTCACGCGAGTGAAAAACGTATTACAATGTTTTGCACTTGCGCGGAAAAATCGTGGGTGTTCCCGTAACGCACCCGCACATTTTCCGGCAAACGCCCATGTGAAAGAGGCGTAATTAATCCTTTATGGACCAGGAAATTTTCCATTTTAGTTTTTTACTCCCAGCCTTCCCAAAGCCATAACTTTTTCATTTTTTACATTCACATAGCCATATGAGGGCTTGTTTTGTTGCTAGACAAGTTGTATTGTCTATTGGTGCCATTTACCGTTGCATACAATGTAGTGGGTAGCGGGAAAAAATCCAAATGGGGTGGAGTTATATAAAAAAAAAAAAAAATTATTATCACCACAGTTTTATGGGTTTTGTTTTAACAAGATTTCCTATGCAGTAAAATTGACCTGTTACTTTCATTCTCTCGGGCAGCATGATTACAATGATACCCCACACAGATAGTTTTTCTTGTTTGAATACTGATAAAAATAAAAAGTTTGGAAAAAACTAATTATTTCTTTGTATCTCCATATTTTTACGCCCATATTTTTTTATTTTTAGAGCAGTGTGAGCGCCCGATTTTTGTGCAGGGCCATCTGTACTTCTCATTGATACAATTTTGGGGTATGTATGACTTTTTGATCATCTAGCAATTTTTTATGGGAGCTGATGCGACTAGAAAAAAGGCAAATTGGCCATTTTGACTTTTTTCTGTTTTGCCGATAGCTATACGGGATAAAAATTTTATATTTTTTTACTTTTTATATTTTTTAAAACTTTTTTCTTTTTTACACATTCTTTTCTACACTTTTTATAGTTCCCCTAGGAAACTATAACAAGCAATCATAAGATTGGTTTTATCATATACTCCAATGCATTAGCAGAAGTTCCTGAGTACAGGGGCTGCTGCATACTTCTGGGTTTTTGCACCTCCAGGTGCCATGGTCACATTTGAATATGGCATCTGAAGAGTTAAAAGTTCACAATCGGCATTACAGTCGATAGCGGACATTAGCCTCAGGAGGCTGCTGTTTAAAACAGCAGGTACCCAGCAGCTATGGAACCCACTGCACACGGAAATCCCATCCGCCGACGTATAAATACATAAAGTGGTTGGGGACGGGTTAAAAAATTAGCAAGAAGAAAGTCCAAATTGAGGGTATATCATCAAGAACTACAGTAAGTAATTTTTATTTGTTGGGGGGTTGACTTATTTTTTTCTATTTGGAGAAAGATAGAAAGAAGAAAAATAAATAAAATAAAAAAACCTTTGGGGGTCTGAACATATGGAAAGTTTCCGAAGATGGGGAGTCTCTTTCTCTTTGTAAACTCTAAAATGAAGAAGCATCAAGTAAGTTGAATGGTTTATCCTCTTTATATTTTGCTTAGATTGACTGTGGAGACATGAAAACACAGATTCAAAAAACAGCTGAAAACTAAGACTGAAGAGCTGGATGGATTGGACGGACACCAAGCAGCATAAAGCAAAGCTTATGTCGGACATACATGATTTGCCATGCCTGCTGACTAGCAGTTCAGGACAAAATTTGGGGAAAAAATGAATGCATTCCAGATAGAATGGGGAAGACAAAAATGTATCTGCTTGAGAACGGGCTTTGCATAGTGTATCCAAGCTGTTAGCAATAGGAGTGAAGGATGCAAAGAGCTGATAGAAATACAGAAGTACAAAGTTATGAGCAGACAATAAGGAACCACATAAATGATTGAATTGTGGAATACTTGCCAACTTTTGATGTACATTTCAAAAATGTAGTTTCAGAGATAAAAGGTCTGTAAAAGTTAGGGACTCAACAATAAATGACTTCTCTTTTTGTTAACACACCAGTTATTGTATAGAAGTTCAAAATGATCAAACGTGTGGCTGTTAATCTAATTTATGGACCAAGTATTTAATTCTAAGTATTCCATAATCCTGAATATATACTATAAAGCAATGCTTCATAAACAAACTTTATATTCTTCACTTTAAAGCCCTATAAATAATTTTACAGCTGTTTCAGTGACTACATATGAATGTCGACACTTTTACAAGCTGGCATTATGGTTAGGAGAGAAGCGGACAGCTGTGTCATGTTAAATGTGTAGATTCTCTTGTCCGTCACGTGATTCCCCTTTCAATGCAGTTTACTCAAGAGTCTAATTTGCTGTTGGTAAGAGGAATGTGTGTACAACTTAACAATAGTGCATCGTGCAGGTGCAAACCACAGATGTTTGTGCAAATTTAAAGGGCCACTGAGTTTTTATAAAACTTTTGATATGTCAGAGAGTCTGACAGCTGAGAACGAGGAAAGAGAGCCGATCGCATAGCACATGCTCTCTCTTCACTGCAAGAAAGGAAGCAAGATGGACTCAAAAGAAAATTTATGGGCCCATCTATATTTCGTCACCTGCAATGAGAAGAGAGAGCGATAGGCAAGGGCTTCTTTTTCATTGTGCTAGCAATCTGTTTGGGTATCGGCACTGACCAAACATCTGATATGTCTCTATGACATATCAAAAGTTTGAAAACTCAGTGACCCTTTAATATTTTAGTTTGTAAAAATTGGCTAGTACTGGAAGACAGTGGTTATATAAAGGATGGAGCACACAAATACCGAACACAGAAATACTGTATGTAATAAATGAAATAGTTTTCTAGCAAACCTGCCACAACCTTACCATTTCCCTAGCACTTCTACATAATGCCATATCAGGATCCAGTCTATCGAGGATGAAATTGTTTTTCTCCTTTAACTCTGACCGAAGAGTTTGTCCTTTTATCAGGTATACATTGGCCATATACGGAATGTTCCATACACCACTACAAGTTAAGAGTATGAAAAGAATATATATTAGATTAATATACAATCATTCTTATTACTGTTCCATATTTAATAATTCATATTAATCGGTTTCTCTGGAAGTTAATAAAATGACTGAAAATACTTAAAAATTAAAATGCCCAAACTATATGGCGTCGTTTCTGAAGAAACCACAGGATGTTGGCTTGAAATCTGATTGGCTGTTTGTGGCTCCACCCACTTTTTAAAATTTGAACCCAAGTCACCCAATGACCGACTGTGCCAAATTTGAGGACCCTGCCATTAAAAGGCAAAGAGCGGCAGTAATTAAAATTTTCCCATATAAAACGAATAGCTGAAATGTGATTGGCTGTTAAAGGCTCCACCCACTTTTCCTAAATTCTAACCACACTCACCCAGTGACCCACTGTGCCAGTTTGGGGACTCTGGCTTCCATATTGTAAGAATAACAGCTTTTTACATTTTCTCATTGAAGTCAATAAGGAAAATCTGATTGGTTGTTTGCGGCTCTGCCCAATTTTTACATTTGAATTCCTGTCACCTAGTAACCGAATGTACGAAGTTTGAAGACCCTGCCATTAACAGTGTAAGAATGGCAGCAATTTAAATATTCCAATTGAATAGCACTAGGTAATATTTGACTGGCTGTTTTAAGCTCTGCCCAGGTTTCCAAATTTTAAGCCCAGTCACCCAGTGAGTAATTGTGCTAAGTTTGGGAAACTTGTAATTTAAACTGTGATAATAGCAGCAGTTTATCTGCTTTTCATTAAGGTCAAAGGCTGAAATCTGATTGGCTGTTGTTGCCCCGCCCCTTTTTTCCTAATTGTGAACCACTGTCACCTAGTGACTAACACTTTAAGATTTGGGAATTATGGCATTTAACGTGTAAAAATGGCAGCAGTTTTATTGTTTTCTATTAAAAATCAATGAGTGAAATTTGATTGGTTGTTGGTTGCTCTGCCCACTTTTTCTAACTTTTAAGTAAAAACACCCAATGATCACATTTGTGATATTTAAGGGATGACATCAATAATGTGAGAATGGCAGCATTTTTAGTTTTTCCCATTTAAATCAATCAAATACCGTATATACTCGAGCATAAGCCGACCCGAATATAAGCCGAGGCCCCTAATTTTACCCCAAAAAAATGGGAAAAATTATTGACTCGAGTATAAGACTAGGGTGGGAAATGCAGCTATAATGCAGAGTGTATGTGTATATAATGCACACACTCTACATTATATACACACATCTGCAAGAGGGTGACTCAGATTGATGGGAGTCTGACTCTGACTCCCTGTATTTAATGCAGAGTGTGTGCATTATATACACACACACTCTGCATTAAATACAGGAAGCCATCCACAGATCTCCCCCCTAAACAGTGCCATCCACAGATCCCCCCTAAATAGTGCCATCCACAGATCCCCCCTAAACAGTGCCATCCACAGATCCCCCCTCCCCTAAACAGTGCCATCCACAGATCCCCCCTAAACAGTGCCATCCACAGATCCCCCCTAAACAGTGCCATCCACAGATCCCCCCCTCCCCTAAACAGTGCCATGATGGCACTGTTTAGGGGAGGGGGGATCTGTGGATGGCACTGTAGGGGGATCTGTGGATGGCACTGTAGGGGGATCTGTGGATGGCACTGCCATCCACAGATCCCCCTACAGTGCCATCCACAGATCCCCCTCCCCAACGCTCACAGCAGTATATTTATAAACGAATCAGTAACTACGGTAGTTTAACTTTAATCATTGCTCATTGCTGAGCTCTTTACTCTGATTATTTGGATATCTTACTTTGTCTTAGCTCTGGTAATAGCAGGCAGTGCGGGGGGCGGCGCTCACTCACGTCACGCGCCTGCTCCCAATAGGCGGCATGACGTCAGTGAGTGAGCGCCGCCCCCCGCACTGCCTGCTATTACCGGAGCTAAGACAGACCTAGACTCGAGTATAAGACGAGGAGGCTTTTTGAGCACAAAAATCTGTGCCAAAAAACTCGTCTTATACTCGAGTATATACGGTAAATCTGATTGGTTGTTTATGGCCCCACCCACTTTTCAGAATTTTAATCCCAGTCCCCCAGTGACCAACTGTGCTAAGTTTAAGGATCCTGCCATTAACATTCTAAGAGCTGCGGCAGTTTTACATTTTCCCATTTGAACAAATGGCTGAAATTTGATTGGCCATTGTGGACTCCGCCAACTTTTTATAAATTTTAACCCCAGTCACCCAATGACCCATGGTGCCAAGTTTGGGTACTTTGGCTTAAATACTGTGAGAATGAAAGCAATTTAAATTTTCTTATTGAAGTCAATAGGGAAAATCTGATTGGTTGTTTGTGGCTCCGCACTCTTTTTAGAGTCCCCGAAATGTCACAAATTTTCAGGTTGACCCCATGACTAAGTGACCCAAGTTTGGCGAGTTTAACTTTAAAGATGTACGAGTGGCAGAAGTTTACAATTTTCCAATGAAAGTCTAAGACAAAAAGTGGGGTCTTCGGGGGGCCGCCCCAGAAGCCCGGAGGGTGGGATCGGTTAACAAAGCACAAGCAACCTATTCGGGTATGTGCCGAACAAGTTTGCAAAGTTTGGTAATTGTACTCCTAAAACTGTGGGAGGAGTAGCGTATAGAAAATTGCTAAATTTTCATTGGCCATCGCTAGCTCCGCCCACTTTGGGGTGTCCCCTCAAAATCTACCCTTTTATTCGGGTTGACACCAATAATATGTGGTCTGAGTTTGGGGAGTGTAGCTTCAAAACTGTGCGAGTGGGAGCGATTAGAAAATTTTCCATGTCAAAGTCAATAGCAAAAAAGGGGTCTTCAGTGGTCCGCCGCAGGGGCCCGGAGGGTGGGATTGCCTATTAAAGCACAAGCAACTAACTTTTCTATAGGTCGAAGAAGTGTGGAAAGTTTTGCGTATGCACCGCCAAAACTGTAGGAGGAGTAGCGTAAAGAAAAAGCGAGGGCAGAGAATAATAATAAAACTGAATAATAAGCTGAAACAATCGAATAACTACGTTACAGAATAACAGTACGTTACAGGCTTTTTCAAGCCAACATAATAACTTTTATTAGTTCTAATTAGTGTGGAGTGGAGTCACAAAGTGGACTTCGATCCGAATTTCAGGGAAAGTTCGATTTGCGGCCAGGTCAAATTTCCCAGTGCTTACAAATCAATTTTCCCCAAAATGGCGATAAAAAAAAATTCATACCCATCGTATTCATTTGTGTGCAACGACGCCACCGTGGCCATCTGGATTGAAGATCCTGCGCAAAATCTCATGCGTAGTGAAGTATGATGTCACCTCACCGGCTAGCGTAATGATGTCATCATGCACCACACAAGATTTTGCACTGGAGCTTCAATCAAGAAGGCAGCGACAAACTCTTTACGATCAAATGGATAAGAATTTTTAAATATATGTATATATTTTTTTATTTTTTATTTTTACAGATTTACCACGGACAGCCCTCAATGGTCATTTCAGATACCGTGATCAGCAATGAACACGGCATCTGAGAGGCGCAATAATGGGGAATGGCGATAGTGCCGCCTCCCTCCCATCATTGTGCCTGCTACTCACAAAGAAATGCGATTCGTGGCAAATAAATTTTTCACAAACCAATTATTTTTAGTGAAATTCTGTGAAGTAGCCAAATAAAATTTTTGAGAACTTTGCTCAAAACTAGTTATAATTAGAGATGAGCAAATTTCTCCAAAATTCGATTCAGCCGGTTCGCCGAAATTTCCGAAAAGATTTGCTTCGATCTGAATTTATTTGCGGTGAACCGCGTAAAAAAAAGTCTATTTCCGGGCTGCAGAGAGCCTGTATAGTGGCGTAGATTACTGTGCCTTGCAGTAACATGCTTAAGGAGTCTTATACACATTTGGCTGTGGTAGTGAAATAATACTGTGAGTCTGTATGACATGCAGAGGACAGAACTCACTCTTAGAATCACTGCACACTTCACTTATTAGGGCAGTTACGGGGCCAAAATTGACCAAATAACTCATGTATGAACTCAGCCTTACAGGTCGATGTTAGTGCCAAGAAGAAGAGCACTCCTTTTACACCATCGTCAACTGATTCCGCATAGATGTCTACAGAACCTGTTCTATTAAACGCTTATACAAGTAGAGCCCCCCGATAGAGTGGAGAGGGTGTCAGTAGTAAGTTTGTGTTGACGTCACTGATTAATTTGCCATTCCTCTGATCCGTCAGAATAACAACCCACAAAAATGGATCCTGTCTGTGGCGCATACGCCTTTACTCGGTCAGCATTTGCTCAATAATCCATCAGTATTGCTAATGCCAAAAAAAAACAGGAGTGGATCTAAAACAGAGATGAGACGTGAATGGAATATTTGCATGTCTTATGTGTTTTGTACCCACTCCTGCTTTTGGCTACCAAATCATAAGCCAATTCTGATGGGACCATACAGGCCTTACAGCTGCTACACAGACCGGATCTGTTGTGCGTATCATTTTTCCTTCCTTCTGACAAATCAGAAGGGTCAAACAAATGATGTCAGCCAGGCCGAAAGGCAAAATAGTGGCCCAGTCATGAAGTGGGGAGGGTGGGAACAACATGAAGAGACCACAGAGTGCCCCAATAACAGGGTCTGGAGGTTGTGTCAGCACCAGGAGGCCACATACTGGCACAATGACAGAGTCTGGAGTTTGCAGTAGAATGAGTAGTCCACCGAGTGGCACAATTAGAGTGTGGTGGCAGCAGTATGAGGAAGCCACTGAGTGGCACAATGACAGAGTGTGGAGGTGGTGGATGCAGCATTATCAGTAGGACGCCACAGGGTGGCACAATGACAGAGTGTGGAGGTGGCAGCAGCATCAGGAGACCACAGAGTGGCAAGGTGACGCAGTGTAGAGGTGGCGGCAGCATCAGGAGGCCACACAGTGGCAAGGTGACATAGTGTGGAGGTAGAAGCAGCATGAGGAGGCCACAGAGTGGCATGATGGCGAGAGATTGCGGAGGTGGCCGCAGCATGAGGGTGCCACAGAGTGGCCACTTTGTCTATTCATTTATAGGGAATATGGGACAGAACATAAGGTTAAAATTTCTCAACTTTATAAATAGAGTTGAGCGAACACCTGGATGTTCGGGTTCGAGAAGTTCGGCCGAACTTCCCGGAAATGTTCGGGTTCGGGATCCGAACCCGAACCGAACTTCGTCCCGAACCCGAACCCCATTGAAGTCAATGGGGACCCGAACTTTTGGGCACTAAAAAGGCTGTAAAACAGCCCAGGAAAGAGCTAGAGGGCTGCAAAAGGCAGCAACATGTAGGTAAATCCCCTGCAAACAAATGTGGATAGGGAAATGAATTAAAATAAAATAAAAAAATAAAAAAAATGACCCAATATCAATTGGACAGAGGTCCCATAGCAGAGAATCTGGCTTCACGTCAGCAGAGAATCAGTCTCTTCATGCCATAGCAAAGAATCTGGCTTCATGTCAGCAGAGAATCAGTCTCTTCATGCCATAGCAGAGAAACTGGCTTCATGTCACCCACCACTGGAAGAGGCCACTGTCACATATTTAGGCCCCGGCACCCAGACAGAGGAGAGCGGTCCCGTAACAGAGAATCTGGCCTTATGTCAGCGCAGGATCTGTCTTCATGTCATAGCAGAGAATCAGGATTCACGTCACCCACCACTGGAACAGGCCACTGTCACACATTTAAGCCCAGGCACCCAGGCAGAGGAGAGAGGTCCCGTAACAGAGAATCTGGCCTTATGTCAGCGCAGAATCTGTCTTCATGTCATAGCAGAGAATCAGGCTTCACGTCACCCACCACTGGAACAGGCCACTGTCACACATTTAAGCCCAGGCACCCAGGCAGAGGAGAGAGGTCCCGTAACAGAGAATCTGGCCTTATGTCAGCGCAGAATCTGTCTTCATGTCATAGCAGAGAATCAGGATGCACGTCACCCACCATTGGAACAGGCCACTGTCACACATTTAGGCCCAGGCACCCAGGCAGAGGAGAGAGGTCCCGTAACAGAGAATCTGGCCTTATGTCAGCACAGAATCTGTCTTCATGTCATAGCAGAGAATCAGGCTTCACGTCACCCACCACTGGAACAGGCCACTGTCACACATTTAGGCCCAGGCACCCAGGCAGATGAGAGAGGTCCCGTAACAGAGAATCTGGCCTTATGTCAGCGCAGAATCTGTCTTCATGTCATAGCAGAGAATCAGGCTTCACGTCACCCACCACTGGAACAGGCCACTGTCACACATTTAGGCCCCGGCACCCAGACAGAGGAGAGGTTCATTCAACTTTGGGTTGCCCCGCAATATAATGGTAAAATGAAATTAAAAATAGTATTGAATGAGGAAGTGCCCTGGAGTAGAATAATATATTGTTAAGGGGAGGTAGTTAATATCTAATCTGCACAAGGGATGGACAGGTCCTGTGGGATCCATCTGTCTTCATGTCATAGCAGAGAATCAGGCTTCACGTCACCCACCACTGGAACAGGCCACTGTCACACATTTAAGCCCAGGCACCCAGACAGAGGAGAGGTTCATTCAACTTTGGGTTGCCCCGCAATATAATGGTAAAATGAAATTAAAAATAGTATTGAATGAGGAAGTGCCCTGGAGTAGAATAATATATTGTTAAGGGGAGGTAGTTAATATCTAATCTGCACAAGGGATGGACAGGTCCTGTGGGATCCATGCCTGGTTCATTTTTATGAACGTCAGCTTGTCCACATTGGCTGTAGACAGGCGGCTGCGTTTGTCTGTAATGACGCCCCCTGCCGTGCTGAATACACGTTCAGACAAAACGCTGGCCGCCGGGCAGGCCAGCACCTCCAAGGCATAAAAGGCTAGCTCTGGTCACGTGGACAATTTGGAGACCCAGAAGTTGAATGGGGCCGAACCATCAGTCAGTACGTGGAGGGGTGTGCACAGGTACTGTTCCACCATGTTAGTGAAATGTTGCCTCCTGCTAACACGTTCCGTATCAGGTGGTGGTGCAGTTAGCTGTGGTGTGTTGACAAAACTTTTCCACATCTCTGCCATGCTAACCCTGCCCTCAGAGGAGCTGGCCGTGACACAGCTGCGTTGGCGACCTCTTGCTCCTCCTCTGCCTTCGCCTTGGGCTTCCACTGGTTCCCCTGTGACATTTGGGAATGCTCTCAGTAGCGCGTCTACCAACGTGCGCTTGTACTCGCGCATCTTCCTATCACACTCCAGTGTAGGAAGTAAGGTGGGCACATTGTCTTTGTACCGGGGATCCAGCAGGGTGGCAACCCAGTAGTCCGCACACGTTAAAATGTGGGCAACTCTGCTGTCGTTGCGCAGGCACTGCAGCATGTAGTCGCTCATGTGTGCCAGGCTGCCCAGAGGTAAGGACAAGCTGTCCTCTGTGGGAGGCGTATCGTCATCGTCCTGAGTTTCCCCCCAGCCACGCACCAGTGATGGGCCCGAGCTGCTTTGGGTGCCACCCCGCTGTGAACATGCTTCATCCTCATCCTCCTCCACCTCCTCCTCATCCTCGTCCTCCTCGTCCTCCAGTAGTGGGCCCTGTCTGGCCACATTTGTACCTGGCCTCTGGTGTTGCAAAAAACCTCCCTCTGAGTCACTTCGAAGAGACTGGCCTGAAAGTGCTAAAAATGACCCCTCTTCCTCCTCTTCCTCCTGGGCCACCTCCTCTTCCATCATCGCCCTAAGTGTTTTCTCAAGGAGACATAGAAGTGGTATTGTAACGCTGATAACGGCGTCATCGCCACTGGCCATGTTGGTGGAGTACTCGAAATAACACAACAGGGCACACAGGTCTCGCATGGAGGCCCAGTCATTGGTGGTGAAGTGTGTCTGATCCGCAGTGCGACTGACCCGTGCGTGCTACAGCTGAAACTCCACTATGGCCTGCTGCTGCTCGCACAGTCTGTCCAGCATATGCAAGGTGGAGTTCCACCTGGTGGGCACGTCGCATATGAGGCGGTGAGCGGGAAGGCCGAAGTTACGCTGTAGCGCAGACAGGCGAGCAGCGGCAGGGTGTGAACGCCGGAAGCGCGAACAGACGGCCCGCACTTTATGCAGCAGCTCTGACATCTCGGGGTAGTTGCGAATGAACTTCTGCACCACCAAATTCAGCACATGCGCCAGGCAAGGGATGTGCGTCAAACCGGCTAGTCCCAGAGCTGCAACGAGATTTTCGCCCATTATCGCACACCACCAGGCCGGGCTTGAGGCTCACCGGCAGCAACCACTCGTTGGTCTGTTGTTCTATACCCCGCCACAACTCCTGTGCGGTGTGGGGCCTGTCCCCCAAACATATGAGTTTCAGAATGGCCTGCTGACGTTTACCCCGGGCTGTGCTGAAGTTGGTGGTGAAGGTGTGTGGCTGACTGGATGAGCAGGTGGAAGAAGAGGAGGAGGAAGCTGAGTAGGATGAGGAGGAGACAGGAGGCAAAGAATGTTGCCCTGCGATCCTTGGCGGCGGAAGGACGTGCGCCAAACAGCTCTCCGCCTGGGGCCCAGCCGCCACTACATTTACCCAGTGTGCAGTTAGGGAGATATAGCGTCCCTGGCCGTGCTTACTGGTCCACGTATCTGTGGTTAGGTGGACCTTGCCACAGATGGCGTTGCGCAGTGCACACTTGATTTTATCGGACACTTGTTTGTGCAGGGAAGGCACGGCTCTCTTGGAGAAGTAGTGGCGGCTGGGAACAACATACTGTGGGACAGCAAGTGGCATGAGCTGTTTGAAGCTGTGTGTGTCCACCAGCCTAAATGACAGCATTTCATAGGCCAGTAGTTTAGAAATGCTGGCATTCAGGGCCAGGGATCGAGGGTGGCTAGGTGGGAATTTACGCTTTCTCTCAAATGTTTGTGAGATGGAGAGCTGAACGCTGCCGTGTGACATGGTTGAGATGCTTGGTGACGCAGGTGGTGGTGTTGGTGGTACATCCCATGTTTGCTGGGCGGCAGGTGCCAACGTTCCTCCAGAGGCAGAGGAAGAGGCCGAGGCGGCGGCAGCAGCAGCAGAAGACGCCGAGGCAGCAGCAGAAGAGGCCGAGGCGGCAGCAGCAGCAGAAGAGGTAGCAGGGGGAGCCTGAGTGACTTCCTTGTTTTTAAGGTGTTTACTCCACTGCAGTTCATGCTTTGCATGCAGGTGCCTGGTCATGCAGGTTGTGCTAAGGTTCAGAACGTTAATGCCTCGCTTCAGGCTCTGATGGCACAGCGTGCAAACCATTCAGGTCTTGTCGTCAGCACATTGTTTGAAGAAGTGCCATGCCAGGGAACTCCTTGAAGCTGCCTTTGGGGTGCTCGGTCCCAGATGGCGGCGGTCAGTAGCAGGCGGAGTCTCTTGGCGGTGGGTGTTCTGATTTTGCACACTGCTCCCTCTTTTGCTACGCTGTTGGCTCGGTCTCACCACTGCCTCTTCCTCCGAACTGTGAAAGTCAGTGGCACGACCTTCATTCCATGTGGGGTCTAGGACCTTATCGTCCCCTGCATCGTCTTCCACCCAGTCTTTATCCCTGACCTCCTGTTCAGTCTGCACACTGCAGAAAGACGCAGCAGTTGGCACCTGTGTTTCGTCATCATCAGAGACGTGCTGAGGTGGTATTCCCATGTCCTCATCATCAGGAAAAATAAGTGGTTGTGCGTTAGTGCATTCTATCTCTTCCACCCCTGGGGAAGGGCTAGGTGGATGCCCTTGGGAAACCCTGGCAGCAGAGTCTTCAAACAGCATAAGAGACTGCTGCATAACTTGAGGCTCAGACAGTTTCCCTGATATGCATGGGGGTGATGTGACAGACCGATGGGCTTGGTTTTCATGCGCCATCTGTGCGCTTTCTGCAGAAGACTGGGTGGGAGATAATGTGAACGTGCTGGATCCACTGTCGGCCACCCAATTGACTAATGCCTGCACCTGCTCAGGCCTTACCATCCTTAAAACGGCATTGGGCCCCACCAAATATCGCTGTAAATTCTGCTGGCTACTGGGACCTGAGGTAGTTGGTTCACTAGGACGTGTGGCTGTGGCAGAACGGCCACGTCCTCTCCCAGCACCAGAGGGTCCACTAACACCACCACGACCATGTCCACGTCCGCGTCCCTTATTAGATGTTTTCCTCATTGTTCCCGTTCACCACAATTTTGAGAATGGCAAATTTGGGAATAGTTTTTCAACCCAGAAAAAAATATGTGCTTTTACGGTCACTACAAATAACTTGACCAGCTAAAACAGTACAGATTTGGTTGAATAGAAATGTGAGGCCTGTTTTTTTTTGCGCTGTGTGACTGGTATAGGTTTAATCACTGAATCAGACTTCTATCTGCACGGTAGCGTGTGTCTTAGGTTTTTCTGAATGACACTATCAGCACCTTCAATGTAAGATATCCTTTTTGGGATAGATTTCAAGTAGGCCTCAAATACCAGAAACTAGTTATTTTGAGAATGGCAAATTTGGGAATAGTTTTTCAACCCAGAAAAAAAAAAGTGCTTTTACGGTCACTACAAATAACTTGACCAGCTAAAACAGTACAGATTTGGTTGAATAGAAATGTCAGGTCTATTTTTTAGGCGCTGGGTGACAGGCTCAACTTGCCCCTGATGTAGTATATGGCCAAAAAATAACCAGACTGTTGATGGTTAAATGCACTTCGGTGACACAGGCTCAGCCTGCAGCTGATGTAGTATATGGCCAAAAAATAACCAGACTGTTGATGGTTAAATGCACTTCGGTGACACAGGCTCAACCTGCAGCTGATGTAGGATATAGCACAAAATAACCACACTATTGATGGTTAAATACACTTGGTGATAGCTTGTGCTGGCGCACCACAAGTCACAAAATGGCCGCCGATCACCCCAGAAAAAAAGTGATCTAAAAACGCTCTGGGCAGCCTCAAAAAAGTGAGCAAGTCAATATTAGCACTTCAATGATCCACAGCTGAAGATCGATCACAGAATGAAGTCTTTTGGAGGAGTTAATCTGCCTAATCTCGCCCTAACGTCGCAGCTGCAACCTCTCCCTATACTGATCATAGCAGAGTGACGTGCGGCGCTACGTGACTCCAGCTTAAATAGAGGCTGGGTCACATGCTGCACTGGCCAATCACAGCCATGCCAATAGTAGGCAAGGCTGTGATGGCCTCTTGGGGCAAGTAGTATGACGCTTGTTGATTGGCTGCTTTGCAGCCTTTCAAAAAGCGCCAAGAAAGCGCCTAACACCGAACCCGGACTTTTACGAAAATGTTCGGGTTCAGGTCCGTGTCACGGACACCCCAAAATTCGGTACGAACCCGAACTATACAGTTCGGGTTCGCTCATCCCTATTTATAAAGTGTTGCTTAAACCACGATTTAATAATACACGTTCTCCGGTACAAAAGGCTTGGCAAACTGATTGTGTATTTCCCTCGAAGATTGGGATAATATATTGGTGAATTTAAGTTTACTTTCTTATAATTTTAATCAAGTTCAATTTAATATTCAATATTTAATAAATTTAATAATAAAAATGAAGTGTTTCCTAAGACAGGAGAGAATCCGCCAGTCTTCAGTTTATTCAAAGACGTGGTTACGATGGAGAAAGCATTCCAAAAAACAATTTCTCTCCACCTGGAGGCAAATCCTGTCAAGATTGATGCAAGTGTGGTATCTGCTGCTCATCGACCCAGATACTTCTGGGGGAACCTGCCTGGCATGAACAGGCCTTTAGTAGCTACAGACAATGAGAAGACAAAGCGTCAAGATAGCTTTAAGCCCGGAAGAGTCGCAAAGTTTGAGAAGATACGTCACTAAAGATTTTACTGCATATAACCACAGCGTTGAAAGCTGAATAAATTTAGTTTTTCAACCAAAATACGTCAATAAAGGTTTTTCTACATATAACTGCAGCACTGAAAGCTGAATAAAATTTGTTTTTCGACCGAAATATGTCACGAAAGGCTTGGGACTCTCCACCTCGGCTCACCACAAGCCATCAGTTCTCTGAAAGGTGCAGAGTCTACCAATGGGGAGGGACTGCAGCACCAGCAACTTGGAGAGCAGCACTTTCAGCTTCTGGGGCCTTGTATGCGTTCATGCATACTGTTGTCTCTTGGCAATCGCTTCGGCGATCGACTGCTAACGGAATGACTGACGAGGAGTAGGAGGAGCAGCAGCATCAGGACCAGCAGATGATAGGAATGACAGACAGCTCCCTTCACCTGAGGTGGTGGAGCCTTGACTGCTTGAAACCAGGTACATGCCACTGGGTGATGCAGCGGTTGCTGAGGCAGGCTGGAACACCACATCGGAGCTACATTTTAGTCACGCTGCATATGTTGACGCAGGGCCGTGGTGCCAACATTGGCACACCGGCCACGCTTCACCTTCTGCCCACAGATTCTACATATGGCCATGTTCCCCACCTCCAGAGGCTGTACAAAAAAACTGCCACACCGAAGGGTAGGTGATTTTGCCGACAACACTACACACTGACTGACTGCTACTGCCGCCATTTCCGTGAAACCGTGAAACTCCTTAATAACAATACATTTTTATAAGAATACATTTTTGGTTTTCTACTGAAATAAGCAACTAAGGCTAGTACTGCATGTCGTACTTTTAGTCCGGCTGCCTCTCGCCGTGCGCTGCCGTGCTGCTGCTGGAACTCCGCCCGCGCCCCCATTATAGTCAATAGGGATGAAGCAGCAGTCCGCAGGCACACGTGAACTAGCGGCAAGACGGATCTGACAGGCTATTCACCTGCCGGACTCCCCTGCCCTAATCTGAAAGTACCCTAAAGGCTTTACCACATATAACTGCGGCGCTGGACGCAGAAAAAATTGACTTTTCTACCAAAATACGTCACTAAAGGTTTTACCACAAATATTACTGCAGCGCTGAACGCTGAATATATTTAGTTTTTCGACCGAAATCTGTCACTAAAAGGTTTTGCCACATATAACTGCAACAGTGAACACTAAATATATTTTGTTTTTGTACTGAAATAACTGCAGAAGTGAAATGCATATATATTTTTCCTTTCTGTACTGAAATCGGCCACTAAACTCTTTTTCCAGAAATAAATGCACCAGTGAAGTGCATAGATTTTTTTTCTTTCTGTACTGAAATAGGCCACTAAACGCTTTCAACACATAAAACTGCAGAAATGAACTGAGAATATATTTTTCTTTTTGTACTGAAATAGGCCACTAAACAATTTTATCTGAAATAAATGCACCAGTGAAGTGGTATATTTTTTTCCTTTTTGTACTGAAATAGGCCAGTAAATGCTTTTGGCACAAATAACTGCAGCAGTGAAGTGCGCATATTTTTTTCTTGTTGTACTGAAATAGGCCACTAAACGCTTTCAACACATATAACTGCAGAAGTGAAATGCATATATATTTTTCCTTTTTGCATTGAAATAGGCCACTAAAATCTTTTTCCAGAAATAAATGCACCAGTGAAGTGTGTATATTTTTTCTTTCTCTATTGAAATAGGCCACTAAATGCTTTCAACACATATAACTGCAGAAATTAACTGAGAATATATATATTTTTTTGTATTGAAATAGGACGCTAAACTCTTTAACCACAAATAAATTCAACAGTGAAGTGCAGATATTTTTTTCCTTTTTGTACTGAAATGGGACACTGAATGCTTTCACCACATATAACTGCAGAAGTGAAATGTGTATATATTTTTCCTTTTTTTACTGAAATAGGCCACTAAACTCTTTCAACACAAATAACTGCAGAAGTGAAATGTGTATATATTTTTCTTTTTCCACAGATATAAGCCACTAAAGGCTTTTCAACATAGCACTTGCACCCCAATAACAAGAACAAATTGCTAGAATGCCAGAGATGTATAATGGCTATTTGGATCCCCAAATGTTTTCCTGCACTTGTAAATCGCTTTTTTTCCACAATGAGGTTTTTCTAGCACTGTCACTAGCGACTTCAGACGTCTCTCCCTGCACTAAGATGCTGTGAAATGATTCCTCCCTATCCTTTCCCTGCACTTGTAAAATTGCTTTCCTGGCACTGTCACTAGCGCCTTCTGACGTCTCTCCCTGCACTAAGATGCTGTGAAACCCTGCACTTATATATATATTTTTTCATATTTTTTTTTTCACAATGAGGTTTTTCCTATTGCTTTCCCTAGCGCCTTCTCACGTCTGTCCCTGCACTCTGAATGATAGAAAATGTCTGACTAATATGGCTGCCATATTTATAGGGCTGTGACATCACAGGGCTGGCTGGCTGCTGATTGGCTGCATGCATGGCATTATGGGTCAGCCCGCCTTCCCAGAGTTCCTTTCCCCATGTCCTCACATGTGTAGCCACCATGGTAGCTGCCATTTTAGGAAAAATTGCAATTCGTTACCATGAAGAGCGAGGAAATTCGCATTCATTGCAAATCGAATTTTTCCTGAAATTCGGATCAAATTCCACTTAGTCTGATTCGATTCGCTCATCTCTAGTTATAAAAGCTAATTTTGTCTAGGGGGAAATCATGGGGGCAAATAGGGCAAATTGCAAAGAGCAATATAGAACATGTTACTTATCTGTCAAAAGGGTTGTCTCAAAGACAACGGAGCGGTCTACTCATTAAAGGGAATCTGTCACCACCATTCTGGACTATTGTCTGCAGTATATCTTTTCAGCGATTTCTTCTACATTGTTGCATTGTCTGCAGTAGTACATGAGTAGTCCTGAACATAAGTCCGGATAAGTCCTACTGTCCCCCTGCTGTCAGTGCTCAAAGCTGAAATATGCAGCCAGGACTGCTATATGGTGCCAACATAATGGAGAGGACTCCTGCGTGCATGCACTGCAGTCATGACAATGTATTCTAGCACAGCTTTAAATGCTGACAGTGGAACAAAAGATCTAGACTCATCTGCAGAACTACCCCTTTATTATGGCAGATAATAGTCCAAGATTATGGTGAAAGATTCCCTTTAAATGTAATTCCATTCTGTTGCCATGACCATTGCAGGAAAACATCTGGCCAGACATGGTTTCCCCTGGCTAAAACTCTGGTGCACTGTGCTGAGAGAAGCCAACCCCATTGTAAAAAGGCGCATCCATTTGAAAAGAGACACAACCTCCAAATCAAAAAGTCATTTTTTTCAATAGGAGTATGCATATGGTAGCTGGAAAACTCAGACTTCCAATGTGTGTAAGATAAGGGCGATATTCAACCGCTGTACCTTTTCCTATCTTGTACTCAAATAAAAAACATTCCTAAGACAACATCATTTGTTTCTTAAAGGATAGGTACACCTTTCTCATTGATTATTTTTGTTACAATAATTTATTATCGATTTAGATGTATTATGGGACAAAAATTACTGTTAGTCTCCATAGGACTTTACTTACACTCTATTGCCTTGCACAATATCTATGTAATCCTCTGATCTTGCATAGTAGCCATCAGGACTCAAAGCACCCCAAAAGTTTGACCATAATTTTCCATGTCGTGTCACAAGAGGAGCAATTATTTTTCTGGAAGCAAAAAATATATATGCAAATTATTCAAGAGTTACTCTAGAATTACTATGTGTATAACCTGGACATCTTGGTGTAAGTTATCACTAGAATAGGAAACATATTAAAATCACCATTTATAAAAAAAATGTTTTATATGGTAACATAATGAAAAAATAGTGTAAGTTGCAAAATAAATGTTTGCCCCTAATTTCCTGCTGTGTAATGTCCATTCATACAGTATAATTACAAAGAATACTTTCAAACGAGGTTAGCTCTAATTTCTTTTCAATCTCTGCTCCATGCAATCTGGAAATGTATTTAATGTGCACCTAAAAAAAAAGGTCCTGTAAGCACCTGTTGATAGAGTTCAATTTACAGTTTGTTTAAAATATCAGGTTTTTTACTATATAGTGAAGGAATTGTGAAAAATTTCCAACCTGTTTTGTTCAATAAGCAGCTTTAAAGTCTTTGGATTTGTCAACGCCACATCAGCATCTAAACTAAAGTAATAGTCACATTGCTTATCCTGCCGACAAATGTCCCTGAAAGAAAAAACAAAAAACAAAACACTGTAGTGGAAAATTAGAATCAATTTGTCACCATTAGAGATAATCATCACACCGGATATGTGCGACCATTGAAATAGCTTCCTTAGGAGCTTCTACGCTTTCTTGCCGACAGAGGAACTCATACTATAACATATCTTATACCCTGTAGACTGAACTTGATATCTCATCCACAAGAGTTATTGGCAAATGGAGATGAAATTTCAGAATTTCTATTTCTGGTAACCTTAACTCACAAAAATGTAATATAGATAAACCAAAAATCATATGTACCCTGAAAATAATCCCAACAAAACTGCCACCTTATCCCGTAGTTTCCAAAATGGGGTCACTTTTATGGAGTTTCTACTCTAGGGGTGCATCAGGGGGGGGGCTTCAAATGGGATATGGTGTAAATAAACCAGTCCAGCAAAATTTGCCTTCCAAAAACCATACGGCACACCTTTCCCTCTACGCCCTACTGTGTGCCCGTACAGTAGTTTACGGACACATATGGGGTGTTTCTGAAAACGACAGAATCGGGGCAATAAATATAGCATTTTGTTTGGCTGTTAACCCTTGTTTTGTTACTGGAAAAATGGAAAATTTGCCCAAAAATTTAAATTCTCATATTTCATCCCCATTTGCTAATAACTCTTGTGCAACACCTAACAGGTTAACAAAGTTTGTAAAATCTGTTTTGAATACCTTGAGGGGTGTAGTTTCTTAGATGGGGTCACTTTTATGGAGTTTCTACTCTAGGGGTGCATCAGGGGGGCTTCAAATGGGACATGGTGTAAATAAACCAGTCCAGCAAAATCTGCCTTCCAAAAACCATACGGCGCACCTTTCCCTCTACGCCCTACTGTGTGCCCGTACAGTAGTTTACGGACACATATGGGGTGTTTCTGCAAACGACAGTATTGGAGCAATAAATATAGCATTTTGTTTGGCTGTTAACCCTTGCTTTGTTACTGGAAAAAATGGATTAAAATGGAAAATTTGCCCAAAAAATCTAAATTCTGAAATTTTTTCTCCATTTGCCATTAACTCTTGTGGAACACCTAAAGGGTAACAACATTTGTAAAATCAGTTTTGAATACATTGAGGGGTGTAGTTTCTAGAATGGGGTCATTTTTGGGTGGTTTCTATTATGTAAGCCTCACAAAGTGACTTCATACCTGAACTGGTTCCTAAAAATTGGGTTTTTGAAAATTTCTGAAAAATTTCAAGATTTGCTTCTAAACTTCTAAGCCTTGTAAAATCCCCAAAAAATAAAATATTCCCAAAATGATCCAAACATGAAGTAGACATATGGGGAATGTAAAGTAATAACTATTTTTGGAGGTATTACTATGTACTATAGAAGTAGAGAAATTGAAAGTTTGAAATTTGC
The DNA here is from genome assembly GCF_905171765.1 of Bufo bufo. Lineage (NCBI taxonomy): Eukaryota > Metazoa > Chordata > Amphibia > Anura > Bufonidae > Bufo > Bufo bufo. Next base: position 155,773,686 of record NC_053392.1, on the reverse strand, counting down.
AATTGTTTCCAAATGTTTGGTAAATTTGGTATTTTTTATAAATAAAAATGATTATTTTTTACTTCATTTTACCAGTGTCATGAAGTACAATATGTGACGAAAAAACTATCTCAGAATGGCCTGGATAAGTCAAAGTATTTTAAAGTTATCACCACTTAAAGTGACACTGGTCAGATTTGCAAAAAATGGCCTGGTCCTTAAGGTGAAATAAGGCTGTGTCCTTAAGGAGTTAAGAGCCTAGGACACAACACAGCTCACTCCTACACTGTGAGGCATCAACTATTCAAAACCTTTCCATGCTTTAACCATTTCTTTCTAATGAAGTTGTACACTACAAAACCCAAATGGATTCCTGCATGAGTAATGTATTAAGTGAAAAGTCCAATTTTCCCAATTTAGGATTACAAGACACCACAGCAAGTCCTCAGATATGGGGAAGGACAGAAGATTTTTGTATTATACCATCTATTACCATGAAAAACAATGCTATTTCTGAACCTTATATGTATAGGATTATAAGACAGAATGATACATAAAACTAGCATATTGTAGTTAGTTCTGATTATTCCTTCTTCATTTTTCTGCTGCAATATTTTACATTGGATCGTGTGACTAAATCTAGACAAATCCTGCTGTGCTCTGGGAGATAACAGCTCTCCGTGCCTTTTACATCATCTCTAAGGAATGTTGTACTATTTCTCCTCCTTAAACGAAACAGTATTTGCACTGGTCTAGGACTATAGAACACACTCTCTCTAGAAGTGAGTTTAATTGATTTGACAAAGTAATGTAGATAATCCTGCTAAATTGCTGTCTAGCTTGATCCTACTATTAAATTACATCCAGTAATGAGCGTTTTACAGAGCAGAATTGTATTGTAAAACGTTTTACAGGTACAGCTGCATTTCATAAATTACACTTAATGGGCGGCTTACATGTAGATATAAAATGTTGTAGTTTTAGGCTACACTCACACTAGCGGCTTTTCGTTTGTGAGATCCGTTCAGGGCTCCCAGAAGCCGTACAAAACGGATCAGTTTTGCCCTAATGCATTCTGAATGGAAAAAGATCCGCTCAGAATGCATCAGTTTGCCTCCGTTCAGTCACCATTCTGCTCTGGAGGTGGACACCAAAACGCTGCGTGCAGCGTTTTGCTTTCCGCCTGACGAAGTGGAGCCAAACGGACCCATCCTGGCACACAATGTAAGTCAATGGGGACGGCTAGGTTTTCTCCGACACAATAGAAAACAGATCCATCCCCCATTGACTTTCAATGGTGTTCATGACGGATCCGTCATGGCTATAGAAGACATAATACAACCGGATCCGTTCATGACGGATGCATGCGGTTGTATTATTGTAACGGAAGCGTTTTTGAAGATCCATGACAGATCCGCAACATACTAAATGGTAAAACACTCGGTAACACTGACATGGAAAAGGATCTAGGAATTTTACTGAACAGCAAACTAAGCTGCAAATAACAGTGTCAGGCAGCTGCTGCCAAGGCCAATAAGATAATGGGTTGCATCAAAAGGGGCATAGATGCCCGTGATGAGAACATAGTCCTACCACTTTGCAAATTACTAGTCAGAACATACATGGAGTACTGTGTACAGTTCTGCAAAGCAGCCGAATCAAATTTTTTGAAACTTCGTTCATCTCTCAACTCCCTCCATCTCTTTTTCAATAAGAATTGATGCCCAAGTATTTGTCTATATGCTGTGGATTTGCAGAAAAGATTCCGTGCCACAAACCTGCAGCAATTTACAGTACAATAAAAGTGAGTAGGGTTTTAAAAACCCCATTTTCATGTGCCAGAAAAATTCCCCACAGAAATCAGAGTGTGCCACAGATTTTTTTTAATCTGCAGCATGCTAATTTTTTTGGCAGAAAAGGCACAAATATTGACAGTGTATTTTGCCTTTTGTAATGCAAAGGGTGAAATCTGTAATGAATCCACAGCACAATCTTTGATAGAATCCAAATGTGACACATGTAGACTTTGCAGTGGATTGACCACAGATTTGCAGTGAGATTTGTGGTAGAACGATTCCATCAGGTATGGACTTCTCCTAAGCATTATGGTGGAACATTTGTGCTATTTAGCAACAACTATTTTACAAACATAACTGCTACAACTATGGTCTACTATAGTCATAGGACAGAAGGTATTTAGATTATATTACATTCCCATGTTTCTTGCTTCTGCTTGAGTAATAATTTCTTCGGGTCCCACTACTTTTAGGTTCTTAATGACTGTTTTGGCTTCTTTCCAGAATGTCTGAACATGTTTCTCATGATACACCTCCTGTAATGCAAATAAGAAAGTTCCTCTTGAGCACCTATTTGAAATCATTACATGATGTCTGAAAATACATAGATGACAGAATGAAAGACAATATAGCAAATTTCATAGCAATTTCATCCAGATGTATTAGTCTCCCACCTCATTTGGAAATACAGCAGAGACAAATAGTTCTGGTCTTATCCATAGCACCTCCTTTGTCCTAGGTTGTGGAGTGACATCCCTGTCCATAGAACAGATCGTAAACCAAGTAAAGGACATGATGTTGGTGGATCCAGGATTTTCTGAAGAAAATCATTACATGACTGGGTTCCAGGGCAGTCATTCCACGCAACATTGAGACTATTATTACACTGTAAACTTTCTTCTGCACGCAGGAAATGATTAAAGGGGTTATCCTGGTAAAGATAATGATCACCTATCCTCAGAATAGATATGGGGGATTCAGTCAGCACAACCCTATATGCAGGAGCACATCGCTATGGCGAAATACATATACAAAGAAAAGAACACAAATGCAATAGCACTCAGCAACCAGCACTCCGCCCTGCCTCCATGCTGGATGTTGAATGAGGCATTGGTGTACATTTTGGCCAAAGCGTAATAAGCCACTCACCACGTCAAGGTCGCCTCTATGAGTGGTCCCTAACACTAGTTCCTACCTGTTTATGGGCCATGACAGCCACACAAAGTCCAGGGAGCGCAGGTACAGCATGAACGCCAGGCACACTCTGCTTTTAACCCCGTCCGGTGCCGTTACAGCTTTCATCGGATCCAGGGATGCAAGTACCAACATGCATGCTGAGCCCACTATATACTTCTCCTGGAGCCAAATGGCTACTGGTAGGCCTTGTAGAAGTAGACTCAGTTTTATACTGCCTCATTCAACATCCAGCATGGAGGCAGGGCGGAGTGCTGGTTGCAGAGTGTTATTGCATTTGTGTTCTATCCTCAGAATAGGTCATCATTAACACATCTCTGGAGCTCTGGTCAGCGTTGCAGTCTTCCAGGAGCTTTCCAAACACAGCGCTGTACATCATATAGTGGCAGTGCTTGGTACTGGAGCTCAGCCCCATGGAATTGAATGGGGCTGAGCTGCAACTAGGCAATGTGACAATGTACGGTGATCACATGGCCTAGGAAGAGGTTGTGACACTCACAGAGTGCCCAGCCTCTTCTAACTGCTGATCACCTTGGGTCACAGAGTCGTGCCTTGCTGATCTGATATTGATGACCTATCCAGAGGATAGGTCATCAATAGTAATTCTCGGATAACCCCTTTAATTAAGTTGGGCTGCTGGGTCCCACTGGTTTCTGAAGGGATCTGATCCCGTCTTTTTCCCTTCTTGTCAAAGTAGTTTTATAGGACGGGGGCCAACTTTTCTCTGAGGGTGCATTGCACGGTCAGGTTTGCTGATGCAGTTTTGAAAGTCAAAACCAGGAGTGAATCTATGTGATTCAGTATATGAAATCAGACCATAAGCAACATCCCATCAATTTAACTAGATCGCCAGAAAAAAAAAAATCTGAAATTAAAAAGCATTAAACAACATGGCTGTAAGCAGGGGCATAACGATCGCAGTCACACCTTCTGCAGGGGAGGGGGCCCGCTGCATTCAAGTGTAATGGGAGCGCTCTGACGGGGCCCGGCATGAAGTACAGTGAGAATGCCAGGCCCAGTCAGAGTGCTCTTCAAACGTGAGGTGGGCGAAGACGCAAGGAGGGGAGGAGGCGCACTCACTGCCGGGCTGTTTGTTTTCAGAGTGAAAGTAGGGAGACCTCTCCGCTCCCTGCTTTACTGTTCTTCAGAGCTCAGACGCTCCCCCTGCAGGCCACACATCGCACTGCTGGCTGTGGGAGGAGCGCTGAAGGCTCGGGAATCGGCCTCCAGCACAGCCAGCAGCGCGATGTGAGTGTGGGAGCGCGTCATCAGGGAGGAGAGTAAGTATGCGTTTTTTTTTTCCATAAAGCTGCAACAAGGAGACAACAACTAGAGTGAGGGGGCACAAAAGAGCATAACCACTGTGAGGGGTACATATCTGAGTATCACTTCTGTGAGGGGCACATATCTGGCATAACCACTATGAGGGGGCACATCTGGCATAACCACTGTAAGGGGCACATATCTGGCATAACTACTGTGAGGGGCACATATCTGGCATAACTACTGTGAGGGGCACATATCTGGCATAACTACAGTGAGGGGCACATATCTGGCTATAACGACTGTGAGGGAGACATATCTGGGCTTAACGACTGAGGTGGCACATATCTGGGCATAACTACTGTGAGGGAGGCACATATCTGGGCATAACTACTGTGAAGGAGGCACATATCTGGGCATAAGGACTGAGGGGGCACATATCTGGGCATAACTACTGTGAGGGAGGCACATCTGGGCATAACGACTGAAGGGGCAAATATCTGGGAATAATTACTGTGAGGGGGCACATATCTGGGCATAAGTACAGTAAGGGGACACAAAAGTAGGCATAACTACTGTGACGGGAACAAAGGTGGGCATAACCGCTGTGATGGGGCCACAAGGAGGACATAACTATTTTGAAGGGACCACAAGGTGGGCTTAATTACTGTGAGGGGCCACAATGTGGGCATTAGTATTGTGTAGCAGCATTTAGTGGAAATGTCCTAGATTACCCTGCTATACATTGGCATGGCTCAGTCTTACAGGCCAGCACAGCGCCCCCTGATAGTGATTTCACAGGTACAGTCACCATCCCTTCCTTATGTGTGATTATTATTTTTTTTCTCTATCACCACAGGGACCTTGTTCTGGATCCAGCGGACATCACGCCAAAGCCAGTGACACCCTGGATGAGGTCGGACTAGATTTTATTAGGACTGGGTGAGTGTAGCCATGCATTGGGCTTAGGGCTCTTTAACACGAGCGGATCCTGTGCGGGTAATCCACTGCCTGAAAGAGAGCCAAGCCCCGCACTGGACAGCAGAGACACAGAGTTTTAGCATGATTGATAATGCCCTGTGCTTCTCTGTGACCTTTTTACTACAAAATCACAGTGAGAAAAAGATTTTGCAGTAAAAAGATCACAGAGAGGCATGGAGCATTATCAATCATGTTAGTGCTCCATGCCTCTGCTGTCCGGAACGGGGCTTGGCTCTCTTTCATGCAGCGGATTACCCGCGCGGCACCTGCTCGTGTGAAACACCCTTAGTGTAAAGAAAATCTGCCGCCTCTTTGTAAAAATGGGCGGGGGGGCCCGATCCAAAGTTTGCACTGGGGCCCATAACACTCTAGTTACGCCACTGTCTGTAAGACGATATGTAAAAGCCTGTAAAAGACAATCTTTTCGCAATACTTACACTGTTATGAATAAAGAGAGAGAGTTTCTCCTGGGGATAATCCAGTGCCAACAATCTAGTGAAGAACTCTGGCAGGAAGGGAGTGGCCTGCTCAATAAAAACTCCAACTGTTATCCTTGGATATTCCTAAAAAAAAACAAATTGGTTACATGCATTATGTTCACAGGCACAATAAGGGAACATTTAAATTGAATGAGAAAAACTAAACAAGTCAAGTATTCAATCAGATTTTTCTCAGAAAATAGGGGTTTTATATTGTTATATTTACTGTAGATCCTATCACGAGTAAATTCAGCCTCAATAGGGTGGCCATTTGCTTCACACCATAATAGAGGACATTGTAGTTCACGCCCAATTCCGATAAAACATGCCGCCAACTCCACCAAGACCCTCCCAGTAACAGTGCCATGCCTATTAGGCCCTGCCTAATAAGCTTTATGCTAAGGCCTTATATGCATTATGTCAGATTGTGACATAATACACTGCAATACATAAGTACTATAGTGTATTATATGGGTATGAGAATCACATGTTTGAAAAAAAGAAAACCCTGTTTTGCCTTTGCGTAACAAAATGTATACTTACCATATTTTTTGGACTATAGGGGGAAATCAGCAGCGAGTTATCTAGTCTTAAAGTTGCTTTAGGCCCATATTTTTTTATTTTCATAAGAGATAACATGAGAAACTCATCCCACAATTTGTTAACCATTTTCTCCTCAATATGGCCTTTTATTTATTCATTTATTTATTTATTTTTACACACGAAAAATGAGAAACAGATGAGAAAAAAAAAAATCTCCTGTGCCAAAAACTGAGCACAGATGATCAGAGATGCACTGATCAGTGCTTGGTGGTCACAGTTTGCACACAGAAAAACTGGTACAGACCTGTGCACTAATCACCCCCATAAAAGCCCCGTGCAACCCTCACTGTCTTTTACAGTGAAGGAGCGGTGATCAACCGGCCAGTCGCATAGATTGGGGTTGCATGAGGGATGAACAACTTCTCAGGGTCAGTAGGTAAGATGGCTACCTGACCCAGACCATAGCCATTTTAGCCCGGTCACTGTGCAATTAGACACAAAAAAACGTGTTTTTGTTACCGATACATGTATGACACATGTCTGGAACTTCGTTCCCACAGTGCAGTACATGTTTGGTGAGTGTTAGGAAGGGGTTAAAGTTTAAAGAGCAACTGTCAACAGAATCAACACTATTAAAGCAGTAACTCCTCTGTTAAGGTTGTTCTTGCAAATAAAAATAATACCTGCCATAATTATCAGTCAGTTGCGAAATTCCTGATAAAATGACCTAAAATGACCTTTATTCTTTATGCAAATGAGGGCTTCAGTGCACACTGAACCCATAACTAATTCAGAAACAAAAAGTATCATGCAAAAAACATTAGATTGATTTGCAGAACCCAACCAAAATGGTTAATAGGGTAAATCGTTAAATTCTATGATGTCTCACACTATCCTCCACTGTAGTCAAGCTGTACCTTATGGTCCATTTAATTTGTTTATTAATTTATGTATTGCTAACACATGCAACATGGTTCTTCCCATCTGCATGTCAATTCCACTTTTTCCCCCAGATGTTTAATGTTCCGCTTTCCATTTATGTTTGCAATGATGAGTTGTTTATTTTAGAGTCAGGCCAGCAGAATACTTTTATGGAAGGGGATAATTTAGCTCTCTCTAGACTAATATAGGACACATTTAAACTACTCACTGGATGAATACTCTGTACACAAAGGCTTAGTATTGAAATGCTTAGTAAAGTCAGGACATGACACCATATGTACATATTGTTTCTTGAAGATATATTACAGCTATAGATAAATGTCAGTGCATGAAAGTCTCAGAAGACCAATCAATATAGGACATATTGTTTGGGGAAAAAAGGGCTTATTAGCCGCTGTGTGGTGAAGTGTAAAAATTGCAGCCCTTTTTGGCATGTATTAGTGGCACAAAAAAAAACTTTATTTGCCGTTCAGCAGTGCAGTTATATGTTTTAAAGCCCTTTTTGTCGTGCATTAGTGGCAAAAAAAATTATATTTGCCGTTCAGTTATATGTTCTAAAGCCTTTTGTAGAGTGCATGAGTGGGAAAAAATAAGGGCCTATTTGCCGTTCAGCGGTGCAGTTATATGTTCTAAAGCCCTTTTATGGAGTGTATAAGTGGAAAAATGAAAATATATTTGCCATTCAGCGGTGCAGTTTTGTTTTAAAGCCTTTTGTGGAGTGTATGAGAGGAAAAAAGAAAAATATATTTGCCGTTCAGCGGTGCAGTTATATGTTCTAAAGCTCTTTTTTGCATGTATTAGTGGCACAAAAAAAGTATTTGCCGTTGTGAGGTGAAGTGAGAAAATTACAGACTTTTTTGGGGTGTTTTAATTTCCTTTTTATTTATTTGATATAACAGTATGTTAGACAGATGTGCCAGGCCCTGCACAGGGTAGTGGCAGAGGCCTAAATGTTTCTGGTGCCAGCACAGGTCGCAGCAGAGTAAGGGGGCGTGGCAGCAGGAGTCGCAGCGAAAGGCCTGAGCTTCCGGTGTCATCTAGCGGTCGTGTCTTGACCAGCAACCCAGCGGTTCTTGAATGGTTGACTCGGTCATCCACTTCATCCCAAGTGACATCAGACACCCCCAGCCAAGAGTTGGTGGGTTCGTCAGACACAACCCTTAGTAGGCATGGCACGGGAGCAGACCCTGTGCCCTCACCTATCCTCAACCTGCTTCTGTCCTTTTCTGTTCCCTCAGCCAGAGAAGTATTATATGCTGTAGGCCTAGCCCCACTATTCAGCGAGGACGAGCTACTAGAGGAAAGTCAGCAGCTTCTAGCCAGCCAAGATGTGGAGGAGACATCCGCCGCTTCCTCCGCTAGGCGAGCAAGTAGTGATGAGGAGAGTGGCGTGGGAGCTGGTGTTGCGAGCGGTGAGGCTCCTGACCCAGAGACCGTTAAGGAGGACACCAGTGACGTGCAGACAGTACTCGATGATGATGATGATAATAATGTAGCTGATCGCACATGGGATCCGGGTAAATTAGGGACTTCATTATCATCGGGAGAAGAGAGTGGCAGCTTGCCCGTGAGGCAGCAGCGGAGCCAGGAGTCAGCAGTGGGAGGTTGGGAGCCAAACGTGCCCGGGATAGACCACCCGCTTCACAGGAGCATACCTGCCCGGAAAGTAGTGGTGCACGGGTTCACCGAAGCAGCGGCTGTAGCAGTCAGTCAGTGCGTAGTGTTGGGGGTAAAATCACCTAATCGGCGGTGTGGCAGTTTTTTGTTAAGCCGCCGGAGGGGAACATAACCATATGTAGAATCTGTTGGCACCACGACCCTGCGTCAACATATGCAGCATCACCATAAAGTGGCCTGGGGAAACCGTGGCTCTGATGTGGTATTCCAGCCTGCTGCAGCAACCGCTGAATCACCCAATGGCATGCACCCGGTTTCAGGCAGTCAAGGCTCCACCACCTCAGCCGAAGGGAGCTGTCTGACCTTCCCATCATCTGCTGGTCCTGATGCTCCTGCTCCTGCTCCTCCTGCTCCTCCTCCTACTCCTCGTCAGTCATTCAGTCAGCAATCGATCACAGAAGTGATTGCCAAGAGACATCAGTATACGTGCACTCATCCAACGGCGCAGAAGCTGAATGTCACACAGGGAAGGAACTGCTCTGTGTCCTTCATCAAGAAATCGAATCCTCGCCTTCTCCACGACAACTCAAAATCAGAACCATGGTGACTGACAATGGGAAGAACATGTCAGCGCTGCGTCAAGGAGGGCTGAGCCATGTGCCCTGCATGGCACACGTGTTCAATCTGGTTGTCAAGCGGTTCCTGAAGTCTTCCACCCATCTACAAGACATCCTAAAAATGGCCAGGAAACTTTGCATGGACTTCAGCCACTCGTACACAGCAAAGCACACCCTCCTTGAGCTGCAGCGGCAGAACGGTATCCCCCAACATAGGCTGATATGCAATGTTTACAACACCCATTGGAATTCCACCCTCCATATGTTGGACTGACTATACAAACAGAGAAAGGCCATAAATGATTTCTTGATGATCCAAGCAGACAGGAGTACTCCTCTGTGTAACTTCGATGTCAGCCAGTGGCAGCTCATGCGTGACACCTGCCGTTTGCTCAGGCCCTTTGAAGAGGTAACGTTATTTGTTAGTTGCCAGGACTATGGGATGACCAACATCATTCCACCGCAGGGAGTTCCTCCGAGTGACTTGCACAGATGGCCCGATGCATGCTCACGCCATCGTCCATCCTCTCGCAGGTCTGACCGTGGGGGCCCTCTGCACTCACATTCCTCTGCGATGGCTGCTGCGGCGGGAGGGGGGGTAGGAGCAGTTCCAGCTCCATCAGCAGCAACTTGAGTCTAAAGTTGCTGATGAGCAGCTTTCTTTACCCGCCTAGTGAAGAAACTACTCACCAGAGGCAGCAGCTAGACCTGGAGCAGGACCTGAACCAGCAGGTGGTGGCATACTTGGACAGTACCCTGCCACCCCACATTGAAGATCCACTGGACTACTGGGCAGCCAAAATGGATTTGTGGCCGCAACTAGCAGAGTTTGCCCCAGAAAAGCTGTCCTGCCCGGCCAGTAGTGCGGCGGGGACCATAGTTACCAGAAGAAGAACTCGCCTGTCCACCCAAAATGTGGAGAAGGACTTGTCAAGATGAATCAGGCGTGGATCATCCAGGGTTTCCACCCACCAATGCCAATGCATCAGACTAGATCATCCATGATGCCACACCAACACTTTCACAAAAGCGACCGGTTTCTTCTGGCTGCCTGCCTGCCTCAGCTACTATTCTGATGCTGCCACCCGCCTGAGGCCACACATCTGATGCCAAGTGCTTCTTTCACCCACCATCTTCAGCTGATACTTGTATTGCCACCCACCTCCCCACTCTCACCGGGTCACTCTGTGGTCTCCTGATGCTGCTGCCACCTCCACACTGTCGCCTTGCCACTCTGTGGTCTCCTGCTGCTGCTTCTGCCACCTCCACACTGTCATTGTGCCACTCGGTGGCCTCCTCCTGATGCTGCTGCCACCTCCACACTGTCATTGGGCCTCTCTGTGGCCTCCTGATGCTAACGCCACCTCTACACTGTTTCCACCTCACCACTATGTCATAAGTCCACTCTGTGGACTTCTCATGCTGTTCCCACCTTCCCCACTTCATGACTGGACTGGGCCACTATTTTGCCTTTTGGCCTGGCTGACATCATTTATTTTACCCTTCTTCTGATCTGTCAGAAGGAAGGAAAAATGAGACGCACAATGGATCCTGTCTGTGTAGCAGCTGTAAGGCCTGTATGGTCCCATCAGAATTGGCTTGCAATTTGGTAGCCAAAAGCAGGAGTGGGTGCAAAACACAGAAGACATGCAAATATTTCAGTCACGTGTTATCTCTGTTTTGGATCCACTCCTGTTTTTTTTGTCATTATCAATACTGATGGATTACTGACCAAATGCTGACCTAGTGAAGGCGGATGCTCAACAGACAGGATCCGTTTTTTGAGGGTTATTGTTCTGACGGATCAGAAGAAGGGCAAAATAATCAGTGACTTCAACATAAACTTACTGCTGACACCCTTTCCACTCTGTCTGGGGGCTCTACTTGTATAAGCGTTTAACAGAACAGGTTCTGTAGACATCTATGTGGAATCAGCTAACGGTGTAAAAGGAGTGCGTGTTTTCTTGGCGCTAACATCGACCTGTAAGGCTGGAGTTCATACTTGAGTAATTTGGTCAGTTTTGGCACTGTGACTGCCCAAATAAGTGAAGTGTGCAGTGATTCTAAGAGCCTGTCATCTGCATGTCATACTGACTCACAGTATCATTTCTCTACCACAGCAAACTCCCTATGAATATCACTGCAAGGCACAGTTCTGTACATTACTATAAAGGGTCTCTGCAGTCAGAAAATAGTTTAGTTAATAGTTTTTTTTTATGTGATTTGCCGCAAATAAATTTGGATCAAAACTAATTGTTTTCGAGAAATTCGGCGAATCGGCTGAATCAAATTTTTTAAAAATTCGCTCATCTCTAATGAGGAATAAGGACATAACATGTGAGCTTATATCTACGTGTCTGGATACTTTTACTCCCAACAAGTACTGTATACACGCCTGTATCCTGAGCACTAATAGACGGTATGCAAATTATGGCATTGATAGATAATTTACAGTCAGAACACTTGCTGACACATGCATTGATAACTTGAGTCCACAATTCATTATTAACAATTTTTAGGTGTCTGTGATTAAAAAGAGTCTTCTGTTTTGGTCCCATGTTCAAATGTTCCCACATTGCTGAGAAAAATGATGTTTAGATATATACACATGAGCCTCTAGAAGCGACAGGGAGGTTACCATTACTCTTAGAGGCTCAGCTCTTTCAACAACTGTTGTCCCCTCTCCACTTTTATTGACCGGTCCAGGCAGTGAAAACATCATGATGCCTACCAATCAAAGTGGAGAAGGTGCTGCAGTTGTAGAGAGAGCAGAGCTTCTAGGTATAACAGCAACACCCCTGTTGCTTTTAGGGGCTCATTAGAATATATTAAAACATAATTTTTCTCAGCAATGTGAGCATAATGGACACGGGACCTATAAAGATGCCTTCAGCTGCCAAGTGCACATGTAACAGGTCAGCCATTTTTATAGGTAGATACAAATCTGCTGACAGATGCCCTTTAAATAGTAAACGACTAGTTTTAATAGTTATGTACAGCAGCTGTGTTGGGTATTGCAGCTCATCCTCATTCAAGTTATTGGGGTTAAATTACAACATCAAACAGAACCACCTTAATGATCTTCTGGTTATGTAAGAGCTTATTCAATTATTGAGTCAGTAAAGCAAACGATTCAGCTTTCTTGCCACAGCAGACTGTTCACAATTTCATTTGTCTATTTACAGTGATTGTCTCACGGGCGTTCCCATGACAGGTGGCAGGAGATCGGTGAGACTGGCAACACGTGGTTTGCTCTGACAGGTTTTCCTTGTAGATCAATAGGCGTCTGTTTTGTTTCTGGTAATGGCCACTCCCTTTGCCTCACGTGTTGCTAATGTGGTCATTTAACCTTCCTTATTTATTGTTGCTTCTCCCACAATGCTGTGCGGTTTATAGCTTCAGTTTCAGTTGTGGATAGCTGGGGTGTGGATCTCGGCGGAGTTTCTGGTGCTTCCATAGCCCCTTTAAAGTTAAAGTCTTTCCTTTCCCTTTTTGTATTTTGTTTTGGGTTCTGTGTGTTGTATTTGCCTATTGTTTGTATTAGGCCTGAAGGAGACTCCTGTTAGTCCTTCCTTTTGGAGGAACAGGTAGTCTTGTCCCTGCCATTAGTACCAGGGTTCTATAGGGCTAGATAGGACTCTAGGTATTCATGCATATGAACACACCTACCTCTGGGGTCTGTTCATACTGGTAGTCAGACAGGATTTTGGTTAGGGTTCTACTAGGATGTGTCCATCTTCCTTCCCCTAGTTCTCAGGCCTGATTACCAGTTCACTCCTTCCCTCTTATGCTAGGTGTGGTGTTTTCCTCCCACACCGAAGCGTGATAGATTGTTCCAAGTCTATGACCTAATTTACTAGCCACTGTTTGTCAGTCATCCAAAGTAAATCATACATTTGGAATCCAGTTTTTCCTACTGTCTACCCCATGTAACAGTAAACCATTTCGGAAACGTTCCTTGTGTATAACACATATAATCACCGCTAAACATAAATACATGGAGACCTCAAGCTGCAAAACAGATTTGTTGTTGCCAAAGGGATTTCCAGCCTTCCCAATCACATTGTTTTGAAATAATGCTTGGTTCTAATTACAGTTTATATGGTTCTTGCGTGTCTTTTTACAAGGCTAGCAATGAGCAAATAAATGTAATAAAAGAAGACATGTAATGTCTCAACGAACTTGTGAAAGGAAACCATGAACTTCAGGTGGAGGATAAACAAAATTGCAGAGCTAAATGAATATTAAAGTGGAACATCTGTGGACTTAAATAACCAACACATACAATTTTTTCCATATTAATCCTTCACTGATAATCTCATTCCCGTAGACATTTTCAACACAAAATTACAGTCCAAATACTTCACTTGTTACTAACCACAAACTGACAACCTTTTTAAAAATAATTATTTAAAAAATGGTATTTGATCATGGGTTGATTTGGATAAACTGGGTGGTGTAAATATTCTTCACTGAAAAAAATCTTGGGAAATTATTCAAAGACCATGAAATCTAAAGTAATTACACAAATGTGCTAAATATGTTATATTGGATTTGTTTTCAGTTAGATTATTTAAAATTGTCACTGACTTGTCACGTAACTTTGCTTAAAAAAATAATACAAGCGACCATAAGAAACTTTGTAATATATCTTATCAGAGAGAGAAGTCTACTACTCATGCTATTAGCTGTTTAACTCCCTTTGCCAATTGCTTTTCACTTTGAAAATATCTTAAGCCCATCCAGGATAGATTAGCTCTATAGAAGACAAAAGGATCATATTATGTCAATACAACTCCATGGAGAGTGGAGGGAGAGGAGTGAGAGAGATAGGACTCTAACTATATAGGAAGTTTACATTTCAGCCCAAGCCCTTTATTGGTAGCCATGAAGGTCAGTACTTCTCTATGTCCTCCATGAGACAGCTTCTGAGTGAAGAAGAGAAGGTTACAGAGTAGATTCTCTTCTATTGTCTGTGTGCAGTGGATGGCAGCTAGTCTTCACTAACCATTTTTTGTAAAACTACAAACTAGATATTTAGCATGCACAGGGGAAAACTGCAAAAAAAATGGCAAATACAAGTCATACAGGGGTCATTTATTATTCTGAAACACTACTAAATCTTTGACTTTGCCCCTCTCACACCAGGTCCAAATACGTGACCATGACGTGGGCAGTGAAGGGGCCAAAGACCAATCTGGTTTGCCACTTTCTACGTGCGTTTCAGGCATAGAAAAAGGTCAAACAGCTCGGAAGCTTTCTTATATTTAAAACGGTCTCTGGATGCGCCAAAGTTATGGATGCGCCTCTTCAGAATGTCGGCAGATCCACCCCCAGCTTAAGGCTTTATTACGACTGCCGTCTAAAACGCCAGTCTTAATAAAATGTACCCCATGGTTTTCAAATATAGTGTTGTATGTCGTGTACACACACTATACAATTAATTAATGCAAAGTTTGTTGAAAGGTTAGTTACACTTTATGTGCAGGCATCAAGACTCTACTTTCCTTATAGAACAGTTCTCTGAATATTGAACATTAAAATAAATGTCTCTTTTGCAGTGTATGTTTGGCTTTATAAAAAACTGGCCTCAGAAGTTTTTGTATTAATGGAAATTTTATGTGTGGCAGTACCTATGACATCAAGGGCTTTCTCATTGTACTAATCCAATTTTCTACAACCATTGCATCTCATATTTAATTTTTTTAGATCAGCTGGTTAGCAATAGTGTGCTTCGAATTTGTACCTCAAGGAATAATCACAGTATTTTTTTTTTATATTCCCAGTGATCCAGAGTGTTTATTAGTGAAGAAATATAAAGTGTTATGTCTATTTTCCATGGTGGTCTGGATGGACATGTTCTTATATCTAATATCGCTGGAGGTCTAGGGTGAATCAGAGATTAATACTTTGCGGTTAGGATAGTATTAACATAATTATTTAAGCTTGAATAGAAATTAGTGTTGAGCGAGCATGCTCAGCCGAACAGCTATCCGGCTCGAACATCGCTATGCTCAGCACATTGCGGTGTTCGGCCGAACACCACGTGTGCTCGTGCACGATGCTCGAGTCTTCTCCCTGCACGTTTGTTGGCTGATACGCAGCAAATAAACGTGCAGGTAAGTACTGGCATTGACTGTAATGCCGTAGCCATGTTGGCTACTGGCATTACAGTGATTGGCTGGCTGAAACGCATCATCGGGTGCTATATAGCACCTGTTGACACGTGTTCGGCTCAGTTTTAGGGCTCATTCGCACAGTCAGTGTTCGGTCAGTGATTTCCATCAGTAATTCTGAACCAAAACCAGGTGTGGCTCTAAACACAGAACATGTGCAGATCTTTCCCTTATACCATATATCTGTGGAGGCTCCAATCCTGGTTTTGGCTGACAATTACGAATGGAAATCACTGACTGAACACTGACGTGTGAATAAGGCCTTACTCAGGGAGAGCTGTGCTGAAGAAGGGACAGAGTGTAGGGAGTGAAATAGTAATATTTTATTGAAAAACATGTTAGAGACCCAAAGGTCTTTTTAAGGACTATTGTATCTGGCAGCAATATAATTATTAGCGCAATCTGCGCTAAATTGCGTGGAATTGTTAGAGAACCCAAAAGTCCTTTTAAGGAGTATTGTATCTGTCAGCAATATATATTTTTAGCGCAACCTGCGCTAAATACCTTGCAATTGTTTGGCCGATTCAGACAGCGACATTATCTGCGCTACATCTCCTGTGTGACGTGTGTGCAGTCTAAAAATATCTGTGACATCCAGTGTACTTTTTCCGTAGACGGTGTCCGATGCGGACAGTTACATTACCTGCGCTACATCTACTGTATAACGTTTGCATATCCGAAATATCAGTGACATTCAGGAAAAAAATTTCACCGCTGGTGACAGCGACATTATCTGCGCTACAACTCCTGTATAACGTTTGCACGTCCTAAATATCAGTGACAATAATTCAGTGTAATTTTTTATTAGCCGCTGCTGACAGCGACATTATCTGTGCTACATCTCCTGTTTAATGTGTGCGCATCCTAAAAATATCTGTGACATTCTGTGTACTTTATTTGTGCATACATTTACAGAACCTGCGCAACTGTACGTGTGACATACTTGCAAGCATATATATCATTTAATATGCACAAGGCGAGCAGTAAGGGATGGGAAATGGCCGTGCTGCTGATGGTGCACGCAGAGGACGTGGCCCTGGGCGCGGTGAAACCGTGCCTGCTGCCAGAGCACAAGAAACACACTTATCCACAATACCTAGCTTCATGTCCCAGTTTACAGGGCGACGCGGGACACCACTCTCGAAGTCAGACCAGTGCGACCAGGTGGTCAGTTGGATTGCAGCAGATAATGCTTCCAGTCGGTTAAGCGCCACCTTGTCTTCCACAAAGTCCAATCTCAGTAACCAAGAGTCTGGTCAACAGAATCCTCACCCTGGTAGTCCTTCCTCCCACGATGGAGAGTCTTGGCAAAAAATTATCCCACAATCGGATATTCCGACAAGCTCTTCATCGCCATTCCTTGATTTGGGCCTCTTGACAAGCCAGATTGAAGAGGGACTTGAGGAGATATTGTGCCCCGATTCCAAAACTCTTAAGCATCCACAGTCACAAAAAAAAGACGGTGGAGATTGGCAATTAGTGTTTCACAAGGTGGATGATGATAATGATGATAAGACACAGTTGCCAATAAGTCAACCGCAACTAGTGTCTCAAGAGGTTGATGATGAGGATGAGACACAGTTGTCAATAACTGAGGTTGTTGTTAGGTCAACAAGTCAGTAGGATAACCAGAGTGAGGAAGTGGAAGAAGAGGTGGTAGACGAGGAAGTCACCGACCCAACCTGGGAAGGTGGCAAGCCGAGCGACGACAGCAGAACAGAGCGGGAAGGATCCGTAGCACCGCAACAGTCTGGAAGAGGCAGTGGGGTGGCAAAGGGAGAAGGCAGGCCACACCAAACAGGCCAGCAACTGTTCCTCGGAGCACCCCCTTGCGGCAATCTCCCTTGCAGAGGGGTAGAAGTTACGCTATCTGGCGCTTTTTTGAGGAAAGTGCGGACGATAAAATAATTGTCATTTGCAACCTGTGCCATATGAAAATGAGCAGGCGCAACACTAGCAACCTCACCACCACCAGCATGATCTACCACATGGCAACAAAGCACTCTAATAGGTGGGCTGAATGCCTGGGTCCACAATCCATGTCTGCAGATCACAACACTATATCCCCTGTGTTACGTGCTGGCCAATTCCCTGTCCAAGACGCAGAGACAGATGTCTATACCCCAGACCTTTGAATGAAAGCACAAATACCCAGCCACCCACCCACAGGCCATAGCGCTAAATGCACACTTTTCCAAAATGCGGGCCCTGGAAAGGTCGCAATTTAGGCTTGTGGACCTGCGTTACTCTGTCCCCAGACGCCAATATTTTTCATGGTGTGCGGTCCCAGCCTTACACCAGCATATGTTCCGTAACATCATCCATCCCCTGACCAACGCAGTAGTTATTCAGAAGGTCCACTTAACGACTGACACATGGACAAGTGCTTATGGCCAGGGACACTACATTTCCCTGACGGTACACTGGGTGAACGTTGAGGAGGCCGGGAGCGAGTCATACCCTGGAATGGCACATGTGCTATCGAAGCCAAGGATTGCGGGCCCTACTTCTATCAGGGTTTCCGCCACCACCTACGTTAGTGCCTGCAACTCCACCTTCTCCTCCTCCACTTCCACCTCTGAATTATCATCTTGCAGCACCAGTCAGCCATCAGTCAATAGCTGGAAGCAGTGTAGCACTGCAAAGGGGAAGCGGCAACAGGACGTGATTAAACTGATCTGCTTAGGTGACAAAAAGCACACCACCGCAGAGCTGTGGCAGGGGGAAAGGGACTAGACTGAGCTGTAGCTCTCACCACTCAACCTACAACCATGCATGGTTGTGTCGGATAATGGCTGTAACTTGGTGGTGGCTTTGGAGCTCGGCAAGCTCACACACATACCATGCCTAGCCCACGTGTTCAACCTAGTGGTTCAGCGGTTTCTCAAAACTTACCCCAATTTGCCTGAGCTACCGGTGAAGGTGCGCCGCGTGTGTGCTCATTTCTGCAAGTCATCGACAGCTTCTGCTGGTCTGACAATGCTGCAGCAGCGCTTGCAATTGCCAGCTCACCAACTGTTGTGCGACGTGAGCACGCGCTGGAACTCTACGTTCCACATGTTGGCAAGGCTTTGTGAGCAACAGAGGGCAGTTGTGGAATACCAGCTGCAACATGGTTGTCACCTTTCCAGTCAGCTTCCGCTATTCACAAGCGACGACCATCCCACTTCTGTGTCTACTCAAATGCTCGCTGCTCACAATTAAGGCGGAAGCTTTGCATGTGGAAGAGGTGGAAATAGGGAAAGACAGTACACAGGGTGATAGCCAGACCACCCTCAGTTCGTCTTCTCAGTGCAAATTGGATGATGATGAGGAGGAGAAGGAGCAGTAGATGGTTGCCTTTGCTACAGAGCATATTACCCATGGAAGTTTTATTCCATCTATTCAGCGTGGATGGGTAGAAGAGGAGGAAGAGGATTAGGAGATTGAGAGTCATCCTCCTGATAAGGACAGCAAAGTCTTGTCTCTTGGGACTCTGGCACACATGGCTTACTTTATGTTAGGCTGCCTTTCCCGTGACCCTCGCCTTTCACGCACTTTGGCCAACACCAATTACTGGTTGTTCACCCTTCTTTACCCACACTACAAAGAGAACTTCTCATCTCTCATTTTTGTGTTGGAAAAATTGCTCCAAAAATTTCCAGCTTACAACGCTGGCTGCAGAGTACGTAGATCCTTGGCCAACCGAGGAGGGGAGACGAGGGGAACACACAGCAGTTCCAACAGAGGCAGGGCAACACTCTCCAAGGCCTGGGACAGTTTTATGACACCCCGCCAGCACCCTCAACTTGATGCGCGGCCTGTCAAAAGGAGGGAAAAATTTTGGAAGATGGTGAAGGAGTACGTAGCAGACAGTGTCAGCGTCCTCGGTGATCCCTCAGTGCCAACTATTGGCACGAACTGGTGCTCTACGTGGAGGTGCTGGCCTGCCCCGCCGCCAGCGTTTTGTCAGAGCATGTATTTAATGCTGCTGGGGGCATAATAACTGATTAACGCATCCGCATGTCAACTGAAAATTCTGACCGGTAGTGATGGATGAACATCGGCCGGGACGTATTGCGAACGCGCGTTTGCGATCAAATGTTCGTGAAGCGCGCTTTCGCGTCGCTCGCCATTCACATTAATGGCAGGCGAACTTGAAGAACCTTCAGGTCATATTTGCAGCCACAGAATACTTACTACACAAATAGTCCCACAACATGGACAGTGACATACCAAGAGGGGGATCAATGGCAAAAATTCCCACAAAAAATATGTATTTTAATCAGGTGCTATTTTTATGCATCTTAAAGGAAAACTATGAAAAATGTGCCCTGCTGGAGCCTAGAAAATTTTTATTTTAGGCCACAGGAGTACAGGCCCTAAAAATTTGGCATTCACCTGACAGAAAAGAACAAGTGATTATGTGGCTGGAGCTATATTATACGGTCACTGGATAACAATTTTACTGTAAGCCAGTGGAGTACAGGCCCCAAAAATTAGGTCACCTGACAGAAAAGAACAAGTGATTATGTGTCTGGAGGTACATTAGGCGGTCACTGGATAAAAATTTTACTGTAGGTCACTGGAGTAGAGGCCCAAAAAATTAGGCATTCACCTGACATAAAAGGCCTTTTATGCCGCTGTATATACATAAAAAACATAAGCCCATTCTTTGTTATGGGTGGTGGCGGATATGTGTGGGCTGGCATGAGGAAATTCAATTACACGTGGTAGTCACAGGTGTTGAATTCCTCCGAGATCCATGCCTCATTAATTTTTAGAAATGTGAGGTAGTCCAACTGTCGTGAGCTAGGTGAGTGCGCTTATGGGTCACAATCCCCCCTCCTGCACTGAACATCCTTTCGGACAGGACACTCAACGAGGGGCAAGCCAAGAGTTCCATGGCAAATTGTGCCAGCTCTGGCCAGAGGTCAAGTCTTTGGTCTGTACTGTGTGTGTGTGTGTGTATATATATATATATATATATATATATATATATAGAGAGACAATTCTTTGTTCTGGGTGGTGGCGGATATGTGTGGGCTGGCATGAGGAAGTTCAATTACACGTGGTCATCACAGGTGTTGAATTCCTCAGAGATCCATGCGCTTATTGATCATGATCCCCACTGCTGCGCTGAACGTCCTTTTGGACAGGACACTTGAAGAGGGGCAAGCCAAGAGTTCCATGGCAAATTGTGCCAGCTCTGGCCAGAGGTCAAGCCTGCACACCCAGTATTCCAGGGGTTCCTCGCTTCTCAGAGCGTCCACATCGGTCGTTAACCCGATGTAGTCGGACACCTGTCTGGCTAGGCGTTCCCTGAGGCTGGATCCAGAGGGCGGCTGTCAATGGGTTGTTTGCAAGAATGATCTCACATCCGAAGTGACCAACACATCTTTAAGTTTACTCTGAATTTTATTGAAATCACCATTTTTAAAAAGGAGTGGTGACATTATATAAACATAAATATTACAAACAGACCACGCAGGGTCCAGTGCATAAAGTAACAATGAGACTAGTTGTTATCAGCAACACGTATGGAGAGCATATACAAATCATCAATAAATGAATAGACATATGAATGCATATATAGACAACTTACTACATGTGTCCATGGTGATGAAAACCAGCAACACTCAATGGTCTATGCAACCGATTGCCAATTCCATTCTTTGTGGCTCTAAGTCTTTCGCCATTAAGCAAAACATCAACATGGGGAGTGACAGGAGGAGAGGAAGGAGGGAGGTGGTGGGGGGAGAAACATCATTAAAAGATGCTAATATAGATATAAATGTAAAAGATAAGTGGACCTGACCTAAAGGAACTAAGATAGGTCTTGAGTGCTACAAGTACTCATTACTCTCCTATCAAGTCATTAAACTCCGGTGAGTCCAAAAACTGAAGTAAGGGGTCGCAACTACGCGCTAAAGATTCATCCCTTTCTTGCTCAATTGCAATCAACTCTTCCATACGCAGTATAAATCTTAGCTCTCTTGCCCATTCAAGCAAAGTGGGTGGAGAACTGGACTTCCAATGTCTGTGGATAACTATCCTGGCAGCTGACAGGAAATGTTGCAGAACCCCTTTCTTGACCTGGGCAAGAGAGCCAGGAATCAGGGATAGAAGGGTAAGTTGTGGAGTGTTAGGGATTGTCCTGCTTGAGTAAGCATAGATCTGTAGGATACGTTCCCAGAACGAGTGGATTTTCGGACAACTCCACCAAATATCAGCAAGGAACCCCTATCATTCTCGCATCTCCAGCACTTATCTGACACCGTAGGGAACATCTGATGTATTTTAGTAGGACATTAGTACCATCTTGAGAGAATTTTGTAATTCTTTTCCTTGACCTGTGACGCCAGTGAAATTCCATGGGAGAACATACACATCTTCTCCACCTCCTCCCCTGTGAACCTGACCTGCAAATCAGTTTCCCATCTATCGAAAAATGATGCCCTTTCTCCACTATGTATATCCAGGAGCACTCTGTATAGTGTGGACAAGGTACCTTCAATTATGCCTTGTTGTAGATATAGCCTATCAAAATCTGTCATTGGGTTCACCATTCCTCCAGAGAATGTGGTTCCAAAAAAGGAAGTTAATTGAGCATATCCCAGCCAGGAAGCCACGCTGATTGCTGCGTTCTGGCGTAAATTTTCAAAGGAGGATAGTGACCCCCCTGACAGGACATCCCTAATTCTCATTAAATCGTTATGTGTGGTTTTGATGAGAAAGGATGATGGAATCATGCCCGGGATAAACGCTGGATTCCCATGGAGTGGGGTCATAGGACCTGGTCTGAAGGTGATTTGAGACTTGGAAATCCATTCCTCCCAGATGACAACAGCATGTCGTACAAGGAACGGGAATTCCTCTTGAGGGGGTCGGTCATTTATATTTAGCCAGGGTATGCCTTGAAGAGAGAGAGACGATAAAGATTGTTCCAGAGCGACCCAAAGTTTTTTTAAGCCTTTATGTCTCCAATCTAAAAGTCTAGCAAGTACCGCCGCTTCATGATAAAGGTGAATATCTGGTAATCCAAACCCCCCAAGGGATTTATGTTTGATCAGGTCTTTTTTATTCAGTCTAGGTTTACTAGTGTGCCAAATAAACCTATTGAGAGCCCTTTGAATCTCTAAGAAGTATTTTTTAGGTACATGAATAGGTATAGTTTGAAAAAGGTATAAAAACCTGAAATGTCCATTTTGACAGTGTTCAAACGACCAAACCAGGAAAGGTGTTTAAGTTTGTATGTCTGTAATTCCTCAAGGGTTCTTTTCTGTAACGGTAGCCTATCAAGCATATACAAGGTGGAGTTCTGACGGGCAGGTGGTGTCGCCACTGAATGTCAGCAAGGCGAGCCATGGCCGTGTAAGATCTTCTAAAATGGCAAGAGATTTTCCTGGCCTGCCACAAGACATCCTGGACCCCGGGGGATTTGGCAATGAATCGCTGCACGACAAAGTTCAGGACGTGTGCCATGCACGGCAAGTGTGTCATTTTGCCCTGTTTCAGCATGCTCAGCAGATTGGCACCGTTGTCGCACACCACTTTACCAACTGTCAAATTGAGCGGGGTTAACCACTGATCGTCCTGTGACCGCAGAGCTGAAAGCAGTACAGGACCGGTGTGGCTCTTGGCTTTCAGGCACAACAGACGCAGCACACCATTGCAACGTTTCACCTGGCACCAATAGGTTCTGGGGAGCTTGAGGGGTGCAGCGGAAGAGGCGGTAGCAGTGGAAAAGGAGGAGTCAGCCGAGGTGGAGACGGAGGATGGAGTAGGAGGAGGAGAAAAAGAGGCAGGCCTGCATACAGTTTGTGGCATTAACACCAAATCCACACGGGTGCCACGGGTTGCACGATTGACAGCTGTCAGAAGGTTCACCCAGTGGGCAGTTAAAGTTATGTACCTTCCCTGCCCGTGTTTGCTAGACCACCTTGTCTGTGGTCAGATGTCTCTTGGCACAGACACTGTGCCAGAGATACATTTACTTGCCGCTAAACGTGGCCATAAAGCTCTGGGATGCCCTTCTGGGAAAAATATTTCCTTCCGGGGACCTTCCATTGCGGTGTGCCATTGGCCCCAAATTTTTTGCAGTTCAGACAAGCCAGCGGTCAGCCATCAGCCGTTGGGCAAGAGGGTTATCCGGCATCAGCAACTTTTTACATTCGAACATTTGGGCCACGGAAGCCGGCCTTTTGCCAGATGAATGTGATGATGGCGCGGTGGAAGCTGGAGTGGAGAACAAATGGGAGGAGAGAGGAGAAGGAGAAGAGGCAGGATGTAAAGCACCGGGAGTGTGGCTTTGTGGGTTTTGACGGTGTTGCTCCCACTGGGCTCGGTGATGGGAGGTCAGGTGCCTTCTAAAGGCGGTCATCCCTAGGTGAGTTTTGGGCTTACCGTGACCTATGCGTTGACACCACAGGATGCAGTTGGTAACACTATTGTCAGCAGCTGACACGTTAATAAAAGCCCACACTGGGGAGGCATGTGACGGCGTCCTGGGAGCACCAGATGTGACCGTGCATGGTGGATGGCTCGTTCCAGATACATTTGCAGTCTGCTTTTTGCCTCCTGTGCACTGCGAGTTCTGCCTGCTTCTCCTCCTTCTACCCCCTATCTGCTGCTCTGTCTCTCCCTCTAAACTCTCCTCCTCTTCCTCTCTTGTGGGCACCCACGTGACATTCGTCAACACGTCATCATAGTCACCTTCACCTCCACTGACATTAGTGATCTCGGAGTAGGCAGAAACAGCGGGAACCTCCGTACTTGGGCTGATCTGGGTACGGTCGTCAGACCGCTGGGTGGCGGCCATTGCTACCTCCTCTTCCTCATCCGATGCCAAGAATGGCTGCGCATCGGTAAGGTCTGGGAATAGATGGGAAAATAATTTCTCTGACTTGAGTGGAGGGGCTATGGTGCAGGTGGTGTCTTTGGGGGTGCACTCAGCAGAGAGTGAGGATGGTGCAGATACAGAGGATGAGAAGGGGGCAGAAGTGGAAGGCGGAGTGAGCCACTCAACCAACTCTGGCGCGTCCTTTGACATAATCACCCGCACCTTCTCCAACTTCCCACTTAGGCTCCAGCCTGGTGCACCTGCCCGACCCCTACCACCTCTGCGTAATGGCCTGCCTCTTCCTCTGCCTGTCATGTTCAAAATGACCCTGTAACAAAGTCCCTATAGAAGAGCAGTATTTGTGGAAGCAGGTATATTGCAGGCCTCAATCAATATTTGGTCTTAGCCTGTATATCAATCTCCTCAATCAGTATTTTGTGGAGACAGGTATATAGAACCCCTTAATGAGTATTTGCAGGAAGCTGGTATATCAAACCCCTTAATCAATATTTGGTGGAAGCTTGTGTATCGCAGGCCTTAATCAATATTTCATGGAAGCTGGTGTATCACACCCCTTAATCAGTATTTTGTGGAAGCAGGTATATCGTACCCCTTAATCAGTTTTTTTGGGGGCAACAGGGATATCACACCAGTTGCAATTAGTTATTCCAATAGGGTTTGGCCCTCTATCTAGCTGTAGTATTGCAGCAGAACCACACACAACTGCTGCACATTACAAATGCACTATAATATGCTTTAGAAGTTAGAAAGTATATTATAAGTACATCACACCCCTCAGTATATCACACCTATCGATAGCACACCTATACCAGTCCTTAAAAGGACTTTTGTGGCTCTATTAGCTAGTGTTTGGTGTCCCTGCTCCACAAAGCAACCTCGCCATATGTTCGCAAGTTTGGCGAATCGCGAACGAGCGAAGTTCGCTGCAAAACCTCCGTCGGGCGATCCGCAAGGCCATCTCTACTGACCGGTTGACTCTTATTATAAAAATAAACAAGGCCTGGATTGCCCTTGACTTCTCTAGTCCACCAGAGGAAAGCGGCTGAACATAAAGGCACTCTAAAGGTGGCTTTTATGGTGTATTGAATACACAGTCTTTCCATGCACCCCTTCCACTACTCCTCCTCCTCCATCATATCAACATGCTTATTATGCTGCCCTCGCTCCTAATGTTTTAGAGGGTTTGCTCAGCAGCAGTCTCTCACCCATTAAGTTTTAGAGGCTCACCAGTAGGCCCTCGCCCATAATATTTTTGAGGGTAACCAGCAGGCCCTCGCCCATAATGTTTTTGGGGGTCAACAGCAGGCCCTCTCCCATAATGTTTTATAGGGTCACCACTCACCAGTATGCCCTTGTTCTTAATGTTTTAGAGGGTCACCAGCAGGCCCTTCCTCCCTCCTAATGTTTTTGAGGGTCACCAGCAGACCCTTGCCCATAATGTTTTAGAGGGTCACCAGCAGGCACTTTTTCATAATGATTTTGAGGGTCACCAGCAGGCCCTCTCCCCTAATGTTTTATATGGTCAGATCAGCAGCAGGCACTTACCCCTAATGTTTTAGAGGGTCAGCTCAGCAGCAGACCCTCACCCCTAATGTTTTAGATGGTCAGATCAGCAGGCCCTTGTTCCAATAGTTTTTGAGGGTCACCGGCAGGCCATAAATCATAATTTATCAAGTGTGTATATGATGCCCTCCTTTATGTGTAATAAAGAGTGTATTGGAGTGCCGGTTCCTTGTTCACTTAGTGCATAGGCTTTATGTGTGTAGGAGTCCCACTACCTGAACAATTGTGCCACAATGTAAATGAGGCCCCCCTTTATGTGATATACAGGTTGTATTGGAGTGCCTCTTCCTTGTAATTTCTTGCAGCACTTGCACTTTATATACAAGTAAATATACAGGAAAGAATGTTTCCTAACAATTTTTTCTCTAAGTCGATTTCATCTTCGGTTTTGTGCGTATTATTGTCAGTTTGTAAAAGTGGCGTACTACTCGGACAACATCGTTCCCAGCAGTGACCTGGGAGTCCAAGATGCATCCAGATATCCTCCCCATGCTGTTCCCAAACCATTTCGGTGGTGTTTCCATCAATTTCTGACCTTTTCCTGTGAACCAGACACCCTTCCCTCTTCAGAACAGGGGGTGCCTGGTTTAATGCTCCCATTGACTTCCATTGTGCTCGGTAGAGCACCCGAGCATCCAGAGGTGTTCTACTCGAGCACCCGAGCACTTTGGTTCTCGACCGACACTACTAGAAATGTTGTGGGGTTTTGCTCTGGTAGACAGGCTAGCAACACAGTATAGAGGCAATCACAAAGTCTTTAACTTAAACAGTTCGGTCTTTATTCACACATAAGGAAAAACCAAAAAGACCGTTCAGAGTCTTAGTGTTTGTTCACACCATGCAATGTCCATAGAACAAAATTTTCACTTGGTTAGAAGGTTTCCACCCGCAGTCCACAGCAGGCTTTAGGGGCCTGTTTCCCAGCATGCGGCTCTCAGCCTTTTAGCACGGCACAACTTCACAGGTCCCAAAACACAGAGATTCCCCAGCTTCTCTGTCAGATGGTGGATAAACCACACCCAGCTGATATTCCTGGCTGGGGTTTTTATATAGGCCAAAAAGACCCGGCCTGGAGCGTGGGGAGAAGCCACCCACCCAGCACTTTGGCTACTCCAGTAAGAGCCGGCCCGGATCGGTTTTACATCCAAACTAACAAAAAACAGTGTCAGTCAGCACTAGCTGCCGCTGACACTTAAAACTACTGGCTCTTACCTCACCGAGGCCAGGAATCTCGGTGATACATACCTTCCATCCTTGCGCCTTCCTACAATGTATACTGTAGGAGTCAGAGCTTTGCATTTCATTAAGTGAAATTTATATTCTATAGGGAATAACTACATACACTTTATGCATAAGGTCATTGTCCATTTACTAAATTAGGCATATCTTACTCCAGCGCACAGGGATCAAGAATGGTGTATGGGAGCACGAGTCTTGATATATGTCCCTCATCCATTCTAAGATACTGTGATAAATCTGATGCCGATCTAGACAACCTGTCTACATTTACTCCATTTATTGGATTAGTAAATCGTTCCCATTGTTTTTCATCTCCAGTTCTATGCTAACTACAACAGCATACGATTTGAGAATATGGCAATATTCTGTGCCTTTGTACTAGTTTGAACAGCACATACATGTGGGTGCCACCCTTAGAAATCATGATACAATTAGTTAATCATATTAAACAAGGAAATGGGCAGCACTACAAATAAATAAATGATAAAAAAAAAACTCATTAGTGAGATTTGAAAGAAACACTATTTTGTATTTGATTTTGAGCACTGACCATCTCCTTTTTTCAGCTTTCCCTTGAGTAGTGTTAAAGAAATCCTGGAAGAGTTAGCTATCAGGGCTTCTTGAGGACCAGAGTTGAGAAACACTTTACTGCACTCCTCAAAATTTAAGTTGTAACACCAAGAAGGAAAAGTCATGGAATTATGGAAATCACAAGATTGCTAGACTTGTTGTTGATATGCAAATGATAAAATAAATTGGAAACAAAATATTCAAATCATCCCAATTCACTCAGTATCGAGTATGAGCACCATACACAGAAATACAAACAATTACACACATTCTCATGCTATCAATGAGGTTAATAATGGTTACCTGAGAAATGTTCTGCTATGCTAAATGCACTTTGACACCCAAATCATCAATATCTACTGCTAGCAGCTTCTTTTGTAATGGACTACCAATGATATCCCAGATGTGCTTGATGGGAGACAAGTACGGAGATGCAGCAGGTCATAGCATGCTTAGGCCAGGCAGGCTGGTCACGGTAGCATGAGCAACATACAGCCTGGCATTGTCCTGTTGAAAATTATCTCCTGGGACCCTTTGGAGAAATGGCCTTACCACTGGTTCCACAATCAAATCAATTAAACATTGGTTATGACTAGTACCTCAGAACCGAACTCCACTTTAAAAATCAACTACTAAAGTTATTCAACTAAGTCACGCGCAAATTCGTGAATAACTTACTTCGTATCATCAGAGCCCATACATTCTAATACTGTACAGAGACATCCGAAACTCGCTACTCTCAACTCTAATAGTGAGGTCCACTTTAGAATTTGCATTTGCAAATAGATATATACTTTAGATGTGTTCCTATGAGTTCAGCATTGATATTTAGAGGGAGATTTATAAAAACTGGTGCAGAAAAAAAACTGTCTTAGTTTCTCTCAGCAACCAATTAGGTTGACCCTTTAATTTTCCAAATGAACTCTGAAACAGAGAAGGTGGAATCTGATTGGTTGCCATAGACAACTAACCTAGTTTTCCTTTGTGCCAGTTTTGATAAATCTCTTCCTTAGTTTTTAGATTAAATACAATTTTACAATCCTGCATATGATTTTAAATAATTTACGTAAACAGAAATGATATCAACATTTACATTAAAAAATAAATCATACAGCACTTACCTCGAGTGTTGATAAATCTATAGTGTCCATTTCGCATGTCCCACATCCAGTTTCAGGTGTCCAAATATTCGGTATATAATTTCCAAAATAGTTTAGCAGTATCTGAAACAAAACATAGACAATTTAAAATAAAATTGTTACATTTACAGTATACTAATATATAAAAAAGGACAAAATTAAATAAACATCACAATGTGGAAAAATAGAGCACAAATTGTACTTCTGACTACATTTAACAATTAGTTTAAAACAAAAAATAGCAATATACAGTGGTGCTTGAAAGCCTTTCAGGATTTTCTATATCTCAGCATAACTTTGACCTAAAAACGAAGTCCTAAAAGTAGATAACGTTAACCAAACCAAACGAGCCAAAAATATTCGACTTGGTCATTTATTTATTGAGGAAAATGATCCAATATCACATGTCTGAGTGGCAAAAGTTTGTGAACCTTTGTTTTCAGTATCTGGTGTGATCCCTTTGTGCAGCAATAACTGCAACTACCATATTCTTCGCCACATAAGACGCATTTTCCCTCCCCCAATAGTGGGGAGGAAAATGCCCCTGCGTCTTATGGGGTGAATACTAATGAGCCGCTTCTATTATGGAAGCGCTCATTAGTACCGGAGGATCGGGAATCGGTGAAGGCTTTGTACTCACAGTTTCCTGGTTCTCGGCTGTCGGCTGTGCAGGGCTGCACACAGCATGAGGCGCTCTGTGACGTCACGCTGTGCACAGCCTTCACAGCACAGCCGACAGCAGGAGAATGCAGATCGCACTGGAGGAGAGGAGAGGAGCGGCAGTGTCCAGGAGCAGGTGAGGTAAGTGTTTTTTTTTTTTTTATGAGGCTGATGGACACTTCTGGGGGCTGTTGAGAGGCACTGGGGGCTAATGGAGAGGCTACTGGGCGCTGATGAGAGGCATGGGGCTCTTATCTGAGGTCTGATTGGGGGTCATTCATATTGGGGTCTGAGCGGAGGTCTTATTGGGGTCTTATTGACATTGGGGATCTTATTGGGGCTGTTAGCTGAGGTCTGATTAACATTGGGGGTCTGATTGGTGGTCTGAACTGAGGTATAATGAAAAAATAATAATTTTCTTATTGTCCCCCTCTAAAATCTAGGTGCGTCTTATGGGCCGGTGCATCTTAAAGGGCAAAAAATATGGTAACTATTACCAGTAATTGTGGATTTGTCCTGTACATCGGCTTGGAGGAATTTTAGCCCATTTCTCCATACAAATCAGCTTCAACTCTGTTATATTGGTTGCTTTCCTCTCATGAACTGCTCACTTCAGGTCGTTCCATAACATTTCTTTTGGATTAAGGTCAGGAATTTGACTTGGCCATTACAAAACTTTTTATTCTTCTTTAACCATTCTTTGGTAGAATAACTTGTGTGCTTGGGGTCATTGTCTTGGAGAATGTCCCACGTTTTCTTGACATTCAGCTCACAGACAGATGCCATGACATTTTCCTTCAGGAATTCCTGCTAATAATCCAGAATCCATTGTTCCATCCATGATGGCAAGCAAAAAAAGAAAGACAGGCCCCCAACCACGATACTACAACAGCCGTGTTTCACAGATGGGATGAGGCTTTATGCTGGAATTCAGTATTTTCCTTTCTCCGAACATAAGGCTACATTCACATGACCAAGTGAACCAATTAAAGTCAATGAGGCTATTTATATGGCCTTTTTTTAATGGCTCGTGAATAGCGACAGTCAAAAAATAGGACATGATCTATTTCTGGCTGTTTTCACTGCCAGACAGACCACGCTGAAATCAATGGGACAGCACATTCACACTTGCACGTGTGGAGACAAACTTTAGGACTTGACACTCCAAGCATGGTGACATCACATGATGCACTCCCAGTGTGATGATGTCACAAGTCCTGCTGACTCCAGTGAGCAGCAAGTGTTCCATCGTATGCAAGTGGATGAGGTTAATGGATCTGTCGACACTACCAAGGCTTGGGGGGCATTATATATACTGGGGGCAGAATGGGGCACAAATATATATTGAGGTGCACTATGGAGCCATTATGTAGACAGCGGAACACTATGGGGACATTATTCATACTATATTTTGTGCCCTGTACGGTCTACCAGGATGATCGAATAAAGGTCTGTGGTTTTACTATGCAGTGAGCTGGACTTTCTTGGATGTTGGAATTTCTGGTGCAGCTTTAGCACCTCCATGCTGCTACTATAGGTAAGCTATGATTTTATTTCATTCCAAATTTCTGAAGGGTGCACAAACTTTAAAGCACCACTGTATATTATATATTTCTCTGTTTTATATTAGTTTTTTTTATCTCATCTCCCTCCTCATACACAAGAGGCTGAAAATAGTCAAATGGAGGTGAAGTGGCAATATCACTTTAAATTTAAATATAGTCACATGAAAATACACTATGTCCTACACTAGCACATATTTATTTACAAGCATTTACAAACCATGTTCTAAGGCTCCAGTTTAAATGTACTAACAGGTGTTTTTCTGGAGCTACACGTTAGGCATTAAATGACTCGTAAACTTAATTTTTCGCAGGTGTTAAAGGAGAGACAAGTTGTAGAAGTAGCATGTTTTTAAATAAACCTGTGGAAAGATCTTCAGGATCTTGTGTTATAACACGTCTCAGAATAAATCACCATCTAGTAGAAATCAGAACCTTTAATTTGCCAGATGCTGGAAAAAAATGTAGGAACAAGAAGGAAATCATTCTATCCTCTTTAAACTCAACAAGACCCTCTGGGGTAGCAGCAGTGTCATTTTAGAAATATGTGCTCAGTGTTCACAAAGAACCACCTTTGTCTCATCCCACTGTGGCTGGAATAGGACCTTCTCATTTGTGGGCACAAAGCCACATTGCGGATGGCCAGAAGTACATGCATCCTACAGACTTTGTGTGTGTCTCATCTGGAAGCAATCACTAAGCTGCCCTCCAAGATGTCTTACATTAATGTGGTGATGACCAAGACTCATACTGGCAGGATTACACAGCACAGTAAAACCATTCTTCAAAGCCACGTACAGTATTATTTGAAAGCTCCACTGCACAAATTAATGAGCACACATCATAACTGACAAACGGTGGTCACCACCAGGTCACACCACTACAGCTAAATTAAGCAGCAGTTTAGGATATTTTCTAAGAAATATGCATATATATTTTTTCTAATAAGCTATATGCACACATTACAGTGGTCTCTCAAGTTACTATATCAGGATGACCAGTGTATGTTGAAACCACTGTAACTTGAGTTCATAACTCTATAGATAACTCGTAATTGGTTCCAAAGCACCAAAATGTCCTCCCAAGATAAGAGACAACGAAGATTTAAGAAAATTAATCAGATAACTACCACAGATAAAGCAATTCCTTACATATAGTAGTTTGGAAGCTTTAAATCACTATCTATGACAAGGACACGGGCTTCTTCAGGGACATGTAAAATATACAGTGTGCCAGAAAAATAAAGTGGAGCTGCCATCACCTGACATCCTAAGGAGTAGCTCATCCTAGCACAGACAGATGGCAATACAGGACATGCAGTACCACACTGTACCGTTTAGAGGAGTTCCTAGACAACCAATACAGGGATTGAGCAGAGAAATGGCCATGATGATTGTCTGGATCTGAGTACAAAGCATCATATATGGTGTCTAGTTACAATATACGATGGCCCAGGAATGACTATTGTATGCTGAAAATATTGTATTCTAAGGCCATTTTACCTTGAGGGACCACAATATCTCACTTCTCATGCCTGTCTCTCTCCAACTTAAACTAAGAAATATAGCAGCAATCATATGTGCCTCTTTTTATTGCTTTTTATGTGCAATGTTTTAAAGCATATAATATGGAGATACAGTCACACGATTATTGATGAAAGTGGCTTAGGCTACTTTCACACTAGCGTTTTTGCTGGATCCGGCAAGGTTCAGTAAAAACGCGTCCGTTACTGATAATACAGCCATTTGAATCCGTTATGAACGGATCCAGTTGTATTATCTGTAACATACCCAAGACGGATCCGTCATAAACTCCATTGAAAGTCAATGGGGGACGGATCCGTTTTCGATTGCGTCCGAGAAAATGGATCCATCCCCATTGACTTGCATTGTGGGTTATGACGATCCGTCTTGCTCCGCATTCCAGAACAGAAAGCAAACCGCAGCATGCTGCGGTTTGCTCTCCAGTATGAGAATGGAACAGAATTCATTTTGGAGCATTCATTGTCAATGGGGACAAAACGGAAGCGTTTTTTTCCGGTATTGAGACCCTATTACGGATCTCAATACCGGAAAATATTAACACTAGTGTGAAAGTAGCCTTACACAGTTCATTCAGATAGAGCGCATTCAGAAATGCTTATGATGCTACAGATGAGAAATATGCACAAGTGCTTACTGATGTGACATTTTGGGGCACCTGTCCCTTCGTTTGGCATGTGTACTGTTATCAGAGTCCACCTTATTTAAACCACCCATTGTGTAAGACACGTTCATAATCATTTGATTATATCATTTAAAACTATGCATACTAAAAGCAACAAAGAGGAGATGGCATGCACACGGATTTATTCCTGGTTGACTAGTGAGTCTTGTATGATCGTCAGTCGTGACTAGATGCTCCTGGTCCGTAACAGATTGTTGTGGGAAAACTCCATCTGCTTCCATAGGCTGTCAGGGCAAAAATGGAAGTTGAAGTTGTCCGTGTGAAACATGGAGAATTTGATGCTAGTTTGTAGCAGATTTCACTGTACATTCAAAAGAGTGAAGACCAATATGAAGATATGTGGCAGCATTTGACATGCAATGGATTTTAAAAATCACAATTCACAGGTCAATTTCTGCATGTAAAATTTCCACGGGGTGTGAATGAAATTTGCTGCTACTGTACTCTACTTTAGATTTTATATCCACAAATCCCATGTGGATTGTAGGAAGGAACAAGGGGCCATCATTGATGGTCGGTACGTGTCACCGAGGTTCCTGGCCGCGGTGAGGTAAGAGACGTTTTGTTTTTTTCTTAAGTGTCATTATTGCAGAATACAGTCTGACACTTCAACTGTTTAGTATGGCTGTAAAGCTGATCCAAGACAGCTCTTACTGGGAGTAGCCAAAGTGCTGGGTGGGTGGCTACTCCCCACGTTCCAGGCCAGGTATTGGCAGGCTTATAAAAGCAGTCAGCACTATCAGGTGGTGTGGATTTTCCTCCATCTGACAGTGAAGCTGTGGAGTCCTCTAGGCTGAAGACTGCAAACAGGCGTGCAGGCCACCTGGAATCCTGCCAGTGAAATTTTCTGTGGCTGAGCATTCAGCCAGGTGTGAACCGACACCTCGGATTCCAGGTGAACATTGTTTTTTTTGCCGAGTGTGAATAAAACACTGAAGTTTAATTTACAACTTGGCACCTTGCCTCTATACTGCGTCCGCTAACCTGTCTACCAGAGCAAATCCCCACAGAATGTACAGTACCCTAATGGAGGCCATACTGGGAACAACAGATACAGCTAGTCATAGGCATTATTGAACCATACTGTATGTGCCAATGTCTGATAGTTAAATATGCCTAATTTACCATTTACATGCTTCTCCATGCAGGTCCCCCAAAATGGCTGCTAAAGGGTGGTCATGTAATCAGTACCATCCAATACCAACCTCCATTCATTTACACTGGGGATGAACAGGGGAACTAGCGCATGGCCAGTCCGTCCCCAATGTAAGTGAACTTGAGGCAGCCAGTTTGGGACCTGCAAGTAAATATAAAATACGGCATCAATGGTTTAATGAAGTCTATTACTATCTGCATGTATGTGATAGACAGTGGCCAATCCCTTTAATATAATTAAACTATTAGAGCTTGATAGAATTTTTAATAATTTGGCATGATATCATCTCTGTTTATTGGTCATTTCCATTTTAGGCGGAAAAGATTTTTGTTTTATACTTTATTATTATTCCATTTTTCTTTGCAGTTTTAACTCTCACATTAACATATTATACCTATACTATTAAATATTCAAATATACAATTTCCCTTGCTCTCTGGTTTCATAATTAGGGCAAAAAACTGCAGAACTTAAATAACCGTGGCCCATTAAACAGAACAATTTCAATATAATACATTTAATATTATTTTAACTCTACATTACATTATGCAGGGACTATTAAAATACTAACTCAGATGATGAGACCAAAACCGCAAACTAATGTAAGCAGGAAGAGCAGCAAATGCTTTCCAGTTGACATCAGCCTGTGACAGTCTGGCCCGTCTCTCATAAGACACCTTTTTCCTCCTTTCATAGAGTTTCCTTCTTTCCGTATTACTTGACTGAACCAGCTCATGAGGGAATAGGAAACCTTATGTGCAGACATTTAACTCAACAAATACCAATAAAGCCTGTATAACACAGACTCAAGCACCAGAGGTCAGAGAATTACTTATGGGAAGTCACAGACTTCTTTGGTGCACGTAACCTCACTTAGAAGTCGAGACTGAAAACCAATCCTAAAATAACTGGTGAGTCACTCAGAGAATGAAGATATTTATGACACTGTGTTTCCAAATGAAGAATACATCCCTCTATTTCTTTTCGTTCATTTGTACAAGAACAAGGTACACTGTGGTTAAACGTGTTCTCAGACTTTATACTTGGAGATCTCATTTCAGACGAAGACTGAAGAGACAGCAATGCCAAACAAACATTATTAGACTAATATTCCTGTTTCCTGGGTATATTTCAAAGGCTGACAAAATATGAATAAAGGGTCCTGGGAAAGTTACTTATTCCACCACTACCCAGAGTATATAATAGATTAGGAAAATGTCACCTACTGAAATAAAATTACCTTCTGAAGATCAAACTCTTCTCAGACTTCGAGTTCATTTTAAACTTTTTCCTCTCGTCCATCTACTCAATTTCTACATCTGTTCCCTATGTTTGGCAGGCAGAAGTGTAGCTTGTGGTCCAGAACTTATGTCCTGGCTCACTTTGATGGAAAGGTTAAAATGTATTGTAAAATAAAGCAGAAGCTTGGAATGTATGAAACTAAGTTTTAGGAAATGTACTAACACTAATAAATTAGACACTTACTGTAGTGAAAGAATTCGATGAGAGGATAACAAAGTCCACAAAACATGTAACAGTTGATATACACGTTTTTGTATTGAAAGTTGACACACGCAGATGTCTAATAAAATAGATTCATTCCTTAAAGGGGTTGTTTTATTTCAGCTCTTTTGCCAAAGTATATATAACAACAACAAAAAACACAGAGACCCCAGTCTATCTCCACTTCTCTTCCTTACAGCTTGTTTTTTTCCTGGTCCAATGACTAGAACTCTCATACCAGTTCTCTTGATCTCAGGACAGTCAGTCTCCAACTTTCCACAGGATGCCTTGTAACACTCATTGTTGAAAGCAAACTCAGCTATGGGTCCCACAGGGTTGAAGTCCCCCAAAGCCAAAACAGTCTCTAAAACCCTCTAAATATTTTAGCTCACCAGTCACCACCTTATATTTCATGGTGAAACTCTGGCCTTCTGGACTTTTTGGTGACCCACTGTGAAGCTTCAACTCAGGCTCACAATCATCTGCTACCATTGACCTCTACTTTCATCCCATTGACACACCCCTCAGTGGCCTATTGCTATTTGAAGAAAACAACCTATTTCCCATGCATCTGATTAGGTCACACTGCACAATCTGTCCTATTCTTGTGGAAGACACTCAGACTCAGCAGCACAGCACCACATTGGTACAATAGTTTGCTAGGTTACTCTGGCAGCTGGACAGTGACCATTCAAAGACCACACTGCACAGCTTTACTAAGTCTCTCTATCACTTGCTCTTCTGTCAGACCACTAGATTGCTCTAGAGTGAGTGTATCATACCACTCACACAACATCAGCAGGCTCCCTAGCACCACATGTGGCTTTAGCTACACACTGACTAACTTCGTACTCCAAGCTCCCCTATGCGACCTCGCCTGGTCTCTGCTATGATAAAGCCATCTAGTGGTAAGAACTGAGAACCAAAATTACAGTAGATGAGCTTATATATACACATTACCTGTCAATAGTAAAATAGATCAGAAGTCAAATGAAACAAAAGTCGCATCAATAAGGGACTTCCGATATATATGTATATTAGATTATGATTAGGTTAGGAAACAGAGGGCTAAGCGACATCTGTATATGCAGAAAAAATGCAAGTCAGCCAATACTATTACATGGTCAAATATCATGGGACAGACAATTTCAATGTATTTTACAATATTAATATTTTTAGGTACAAAGGCCAATTAAAAAGGAGGTCTGCGATGAGGCAACTTTTTAAAATGTCAATAATGGGGATAAAAAGACAGCTTGCTTCAATTGCATTCTCTCATTTAGGTACCTTTGGTATACCAAACAATATTTAGATAAAGTGAAATCTGTTCTCTAGAAGAATTCATTTTTTTGTTATTCTGTAAAAAAAAACTTTAGTACATGGTTCAATGTGGACAAATGTAAAATTATGCATCTGGGTAGTAATAATCTCTGTGCTTCGTATGTCTTAGGTGATGTAGCACTGGGAGAGTCACTTATAGAGAAGGATGTGGGTGTCCTTGTGGATGGTAGATTAAATTACAGCATGCAATGTCAATCAGCTGCTTCTAAGACCACCAGGATATTGTCATGCATTAAACGAGGCATGGACTCGCGGGGCAGGGATGTAATATTGCCACTTTACAAAGCATTGGTGCGGCCTCATCTGGAATATGCAGTTCAGTCCTGGGCACCAGTCCATAGAAAGGACGCACTGCAGCTGGAAAAAGTACAGAGGAGAGCGACTAAAATTATAAGGGGCATGGTGGGTCTTAGTTATGAAGAAAGATTAAAAATATAGAATTTATTTAGTCTTGAGAAGAGACGTCTAAGGGGGGACATGATTAACCTGTACAAGTATATAAATGAGCCATACAAAAAATACGGCGAAAAGCTGTTCCATGTAAAATGTGCTCAAAAGACAAGGGGGCACTGCCTCCGACTGAAGAAGAAAAAGTTCAGTCTCCAGAAGCGTCAAAGCTTCTTTACTGTGAGAACTGTGAATCTGTGGAATAGACTTCATCAGGACATGGCCACAGCAGGAACAGTGGACAGTTTTATAAAGGGTTTAGATGATTTCTTAACCATAAAAAACATTAATGCTTATGAAAACATGTAGAAATCTGAGTCTCTCTTCCTTCTGGGATTCTCGTCCCCATCTATCCCTTGGTGGAACTTGATGGACGTATGTCTTTTTTCAACCAAATTAACTATGTAACTATGATTTAAAATGCTTTAAAATGTCATCACTTTATTTTTCCTTGTTGAAGATAGATATGCAGTATTGTCTGATCTCACCTTTGTTGGACCATTTCCATGTACAAGAACTGGTAAGGTATCATACTGAGTATTCTGTGCTCTTGCTTTCCCATTTTCAAAATATAATACAACTTCATCTGCAAGGAAGAGTGGGGATGGATACAATAATTAATCCAGGTATATTAAAAAGGACAACATACTTTATGATGTCAAATATGAAATGTATAAAGTACACAGTAACATAACATTCATTTAAACTTTACATTCTCTTCCACCAGAACCATCGTAGGGAGGTTCTGCACATGTGGCTGGATAAATATCAGATCAGGCAGGAGAGGACTGGAAGTACTCGTTAATGACAAAAAAACGAATCAGCATTTAGATTGATGATCCATAAGGAGTCAAGTTATTTTTTTAAACTAAATTCTGATATTAAAATATCTTTTTTATATGGCAACGATTCCTTTTTTTAATAAAAATGT
The DNA here is from genome assembly GCF_905171765.1 of Bufo bufo. NCBI lineage: Eukaryota > Metazoa > Chordata > Amphibia > Anura > Bufonidae > Bufo > Bufo bufo. Next base: position 155,734,921 of record NC_053392.1, on the reverse strand, counting down.
ATTTATACAAATTTTTATTGATGGGCATGATGCACACACTATAAACTATAAATTCCCTTCTAAAAAGTATACAAGTTAAGGCATTCCTTTAGGTTCTAAAAACAGTTTTTTTCTGTCCACAGGAACATTTTCTGGCAGTGTGCACACACTATCATTTGAATGCATAATGTAGCCATTGTTCTCTGTTGAATCATTATGGTGTTTTGTTGAAAATGCATTGTACCCACAATAAACCAGCAATTACCATTTCACTGGAATGAAAGAAAAACACAGTTTGCCTTACCAACTGCTCCATTTAGATTTTGGAAAATTCCAGATTTGTGATCCAAGGTGATGTTGATGTGTTCCTGTAAAAGGTTCAGAAGAAAACAGCAAGCTGTTAAAACAGTCCATGTTTTTTGACATTTTCCATTTCACTGTAATAGTTTGGTTATTCTCTAAAACTATTACAACCATAGAATTGGCATTAGAAGAAAGTCATTTGCCAAGGCTGAGAGAGACAAATAAAGTCCCTGAATAGAATGGTGCAACCAGAGGCTTGGCAGATGTGCTTCAATAGACATGGCAGGGTTAAAAATGTATTATATTTGTACAAGATACTGTAATAAAATATAAAAATATAAAATTCATATCCTCTGACTACTAATCCACAAATAGAATGTACCAAGTCTTCCATAAGCAACTAAACCGATCTACCTTCAAGTCCCCAATAATTTCAACTATTTGGGGTCCATCAGGCCATATACCTTGGGAACCTGTTATACCTAGACAATAAAGCCTTTCTGGATACAGGCATGACACCAGCCCCTGCAAATGCTGAGTGACATAAACCAAGGGAAACGCACAGGAATATGGCCTGAGACTTCTGCTTGGCATCAACAAAAATAAGCAAAATTTGTGGGGGGGCAGAAGATTGACTCAACTCCTAAATGCACTTTAACAAACATAACTGAAAGGCAATCTGCTAAATGCGTCCTATTATTAAATCATCATAGGTGTCCTACTGAAAGGGGTTGCCCATGCATTTAAAGGAGTTGTCTCACTTCAGCATACTGCATTTATCATGTAGAGAAAGTTAATACAAGGCACTTACTAATGTATTGTGATTGTCCATATTGTCACCATTGCTGGCTAGACTCATTTTTCCATCGCATTATATACTGCTTGTTTTTGGGTTTACGATCACCTTGCAATCCTGCAGTGGTGGCCATGCTTACACACTATAGGAAAAAGGGTGGCCTCTCTGCTGACTGGGACCATGGGAGCGCACATAGGCACACAGTTCATGTCCCTGCCATCTCGTATCAGCACTGCAGCGCTGGCCATAATCCCGGGAAACAAGCAGTGTATAATGCAATGGAAAAATGAGTCTAGCCAGCAATGGTGACAATATGGACAATCACAATACATTAGTAAGTGCCTTGTATTAACTTCCTCTACATGATCAATGCCATTTGCTGAAGTGAGACAACCCCTATAATTTAAAATAAATAGAATGCTTAAAAATAATAAAAGTAGCATCGGAACAGGAGTGGTAGGTGGTTCTTAAGGTATTATTTGAAAGCATTTGCAGTACTTAAAATTTTTTTATTTTTTTTTAAATGTAAAAAAATAAAATGTGTGGACAACCCCACTGGATGCAACAAAGGCTAATATACAAGGAGCTTCCTGCTAGTTCATCATTGATAGGCGATCAGCTCTCCCGACAGATCTGTTTTGTAAATATTTGCTTTCTCCATAAAGCAATTATGGAAACAATTTTGTTAGAACTGATTTCTCTAATATTCCTCCTGGAAATTTAAAAATTAAATGACAATTTTGACTCAGCACTTATATAGGGACCAGCCCCAATGATAAAGGGTAATGGCAGCACTTATTTATAGATTTCCTGGAGGAATGACCAAGGATTTACAATAAGGAGTAAGAAAAAAAATGTTCTTCAGCCTTGTAATTTACTATACTGTAACATAAGAGGCAGGTCAAGAAAACGTATTTATCCTAACTCAAAAATTTGCCCTAGTAAAATTTCTTTAATAGGGTATTCTTGCTATACCACATAAAGGGCAGCATACTCTTATGGTATGAAGAACTCTATGTACGTGAGATCTTAGAGGTGAGGTAAGTAAAAACACCATGTGGTGAGCGTCGAGGCAGAAAAGCGAGTCATGATTTGGCAGCGATTGCAGAAAAAGACAGCTCATTTTTATTACATAGTTTAGTTAATTCTCCTCCATCCTGTTCAACCCAGACGAAAATCACAGACATCGTTATTCCTGACTTCTCATTCACTTTTACATAAAAAGAAATTGGTGTCAAATTTAACATGATTTATTCTGCAGATGAGCTCCCCATTGGTAAACTGGCCACAGTACAAAGGATGTGATGGAGGGCCGTTTATGAGAACTTGTGACTATACTGGAGAAGCGCTGTATAAAAGGAAAACTACAGATACATGTTATTTCAGTATAAGCATAAAGAATTTTCCAAGAACATGGAAGGATATGTATACATTTACGCATACAGCAAAAACTGCTGTAGTCACCGATAGCTTAGAAACTGTAACTTATTGTGATGCAACAAAAAACCTTCGTTTTTTACTTCCTTCTTTTTAAGAGCCATAGCTTTTTTATTTTTCCATTCACATAGTCCTCTCAGCCTGGGTCATTATATTTAAGTAATTATTTCATTTTGTATATTCGCTGCTTCCCATACTTTAAAAAATTTATTTAACCCCTTCAGGATCCTGCGCTTTTCCATTTTTGAACTCTTATTTTTTACTCCCCGTATTCCTGGAGCCATATTTTTTATTTTTTTCCATTCACATATGTGTGTGAGCAATTACTTTTTCCAGGACAAGTTGCATTTTCTAATGGCACCATTTAATAATGCATACAAAGTAGTGAGAAGCTGGAAATAAAATTCCAAATGGGCTGGAATTGGAAAAAAGCAAGCAGTTCCAGTTTTATGGGTTTCATTTCTACAGTATTCCCTATGCAGACAAACTGACATGTTACCTTAATTTTCCAGATCAGTACAATGACAGTGATACAAATATATATTTTCCTGTGTTTAAATACTGAAAAAATAGAAATAGAAAAATAATTTAAAGTTTCTTTGCACCACTATAGTCTGCGTTCTATAACTTACAGCTATGTCTACAGAGTTGTGTGAGGGCTAATTTTTTGCAGGGAAATTGTAGTTTTTATTGACACCATTTTGAAGTGTGTATGACTTTTTGGTCCCTTTTTATTCAATTTTTTGGGAGGTGAAGTGATGAAAAAACAGATAAGTGACCATTGGCATTCACTGTTCAGGATTAATACATAAATATTTCAATAGTATGGACATATTGGGACGTGGATTTGCAAACATATTTTTTTTTTCTTATTCATCTTTAATATAGGGAAAGAAGAGGGATTTAAATTTTTATATTTGTAACTTTTTTTTCACTTTTTTATGTCACCCTAGAGGACTTTAACAAGCGATCATTAGATTGCTTCCCACTGCATTTATTTAACATTTCCTCCTATGGGAGATTGAATGCATTCCTATGGAGCACTGCCACCTGCAGGCCTTCATAGGAATATTCCTATGGTGGTGGTAACCTCGAGCAGGCTCCAGACAACCACCACCAATGAAAGGCTTTCCCAATCTTAGTGCTCCCAGGGCAAGCTGCCTCACCTGCCGTGGTCAAAAATTTCCACGGCATCTGAGGGGTTAAATGTCTGCAATTCTCGGTAGCTATGGTGCTCGTTGCACTCATGAGAGGGCGCAATTTTCAAAGATCGGTCTTTTGCCGTTCATGTACAACAGAGGTCAGGAAATGGTTAACATATTCTAGCTATGAGACGAGCATAGTTTAAGACATCAGATATCACCTATTGCAAAACTTCTACCTACGAATCAGCTTTATCTACTCACAGTCAAAAAAGATGCTTGTTACCTGCAGTAATCTTAACCAAACTTAAATCAATAACCCTTTCCTGCCATCTGGATAGAACTTGTAACTTGTTTTTTCTGTCTTTACTATCCGAGTCAGTCTGCCAAATTCCACGCAGCAATCCCCATAGTTCCCGTGATTTGAATTCTTACCCTTTGAAGCTGGTTAATGTAAATTTTGGTGTAGAAAAGTTGATCATCGTCAATATCTTGTAACGTCCATTGCTGAACAATTTTTTTGACATTTGATAAATATCCAATAAATCCTGAAATTCAAATGGTATATTACTTTCACCTCAAACTACACAGCAACCTGTATTCTAAACATTCAGAGCTGGATTTTTTTTTAACAAATGCACGTAATAAAATAATATCTAGTTTAAAGGGGTTCTGCAGTTTTTTTAAAATGATGATCTATCCTCTGCAAAATTCTGTCAAAAAATCAAAGGAATCATGGTAAACAGAGTTAGGCCTCTTTCACACGGCCGTTTTTTTTCCCCGTTTTGCGGTCCGTTTTTTGCGGTCCATATACGGTCCGTATACGGAACCATTGATTTCAATGGTTCCGCAAAAAAAACGGAATGTACTCCGTATGCATTCCGTTTCCGTATTTCCGTTTTTCCGTTCCGTTTTAACATAGAACATGTCCTATATTTGGCCGCAAATCACGTTCCGTGGCTCCATTAAAGTCTATGGGTCCGCAAAAAAACGGAATGCATACGGAAGTGCATCCGTATGTCTTCCGTATCCGTTCCGTTTTTTTGCGGATCCATCTATTGAAAATGTTATGCCCAGCCCAATTTTTTCTATGAAATTACTGTATACTGTATTTGCTATACGGAAAAACGGAACGGAAAAACGGAACGGAAACGGAAACACAACGGAAACAAAAAACGGAACAACGGATCCGTTTAAAACGGACCGCAAAACACTGAAAAAGACATACTGTCGTGTGAAAGAGGCCTTAGGCTGCTATGAAAACCTTCCTATCTCAGTTGCGAGTCCCAGAGAAAAGGTCAGAGCAGATGGATTGCAAACTGTGCACTTATCGTGCACTCTGTACTCCTAGTACTTAGACTTTGTTTAGACTTGACCGAGTGCCAAACTTAGCTTAGCCCTTCCGGCTGTTTTAGAAGAAGTTGTAATTTAAGGGGAACTTGGTAATTTGAAAGTACAGTTTTATTCTTCCACTAAATACAAGAATGGCCAGAAAGTGTAAGTTATAGGTTAACCAAGTATTGTAATTTCATATGACCCTGTTCTTCCACCATTTAAGGCACCTTACGGACCTTTGGATAGAAAGCACACAATGGAATCTAACAACATCTTTAGCCAGTAACATTGCAATGTATGGAAACCCACCAAAACTTAATAAAAAGCTTTTGTCTGGAAATCTCCACTAAAGAGACTGTGCATTTGAAAAATATGTTCTGCAGAAAACTTATCCAGAAAGCCAAGATTAACGCACACAAAAATACACGCTTGGGAGTCAGATAGCGCTGGCTGCATCTGTATGCACACATCAGCTCCAATCCTTCCTTTTCAACTGTTCTATCAATGCAGCAACACAAAAACACTAGCATATGCAGTTACCACAGGCCATCCTGTGGTGTGATGATCCTACGGCACATGAGCCTTCAATTGATTGCTTAGGCTACTTTCACACTAGCGTTAAAGTTTAAAAAAAAAACGCTTCAGTTTTGTCTAAATGCATTCTGAATGGAAAGCAATCCGGATGTCCTCCGTTCCATCCCTTTTACGGTATTTGGCCAGCATGCTGCAGTATTTTCTCAGGCCAAAATTCCGGAACACTTGCCGGATTGCCGTTTCCGGCATTAATTTCTATTGAAATGTATTAATGCCAGATCCGGTACCAAGTGTTCAGGAAATTGCCGCATTGACAGATCTGGTTTTCTGGTCTTTAAAAATGGGAAAAAAATAAATACCGTATCCATTTTTTCCGGATGACACCGGAGAGACGGATCCGGTATTTCAATGCATTTGTCAGACGGATCCGCATCCGGATCCAGAAACAAATGATATCCGTTTGCATACGGATTTCCGTATCCGGAAGGCAGTTCCGGCAACGAAACTGCCTGCAAGATTCTTATAACGCTAGTGTGAAAGTACCCTAAAAATTAATGTTCTGCAGTTTTTATTTTTGTTATCTATGTGTCCAATATGGCTGCCATTAATTATTATAAGTGTTAGGCGAATAAAAGTATACGAAGTGGACTGTGATCCGAATTTTAGGAAAAATTTAATTTGCCACAAAGGTGAATTACCTCGCAATTTGTGGTAACAAATCTATTTTTCCTGAAATCTATTTGCGCGTGAAGAGACTGTCGCAGTCATCTTGATTAAAGAAACTGTGCAAAAATGTTGCACAGGGTGACGTGTTCGTCACCGCGCAGGCCGAGTGCAGTGACTCCATCAATGACGTCACAGTCTTCAATCAAGATGGCCACGACAGCCTCTCCGCGATCAAATGGATAAGATGAGGATGTTTTTGTTTAGTTTTTTTTTTTTAACTAGATTTTAAACTGAAAAGCCTTAATTTTAATCTCCGATTCCGCAATTAGCAATAAACGCGGCATCTGAGGGGTTCAATGACAGTGGGGGCAGCGCAATCACCGCTCCTTGTCATTGCACCCACTACATAAAAAGGGATGCACTTTGTGATTAAGTAATTCGTCTCAAATCAAATTTCTGTGTGAAATTCAGCGAAGCAGCCGAATTGAATTTTTCATGTTTTCGCTCATCTCTAATTGTTATCATCAAGTACAGTAGTGAAGAAAAAAAACACGCTGAGGTTTATTTAATGTATTCAGTAGATACTGGGCAGCATGGTGGCTCTGAGGTTATTTCTGCAGCAGTAAAGTCCGTTGCTTGAAACAACTACAGTTACGATTTGCATTGAATTAACTTACACCTCCAAACCCAAATTTCATAATATAGCAACAAACCAGGATATACAAGTGAGACTGAAGACAGCAAATAATAAGACTTACTGGAATTTGCATACAGCAATCCATAGAAAAAACTATGACCAGACCAGATAGGAGGAACACATGACAAAAGGAATTATCAGCTATTCCAGAACCTATGTATATATTATATACATTTTATACAGAAATAAAGTCAAAATACTTGCCTCCTGAGTTAAGAAATCGTTTGCCACTGCGTACCACAGGGTACTTGTCAGCTAATCGCTTATCAGGCCATATCAATGCCTCTGCAGAAAATACAACCTTATGGTTTAATTGCTGAAACTTTTTAAGTAATTCTTCTGGGCCACCGGCAAAGATAACATCATAACTGAAAGAGAAACAAAATCATCATTACTACAAGATTCAAAAAAATACACCAGAAATATAAAACACCTATTAAATAATACAGTAAAATAATCAGCTGGAGAGGCAAAAATTGCTATTATTTCCCACAGCAGCCGAAATTCAGTTCTGATGGTTTTAAGGCAGGTTCTCAGGGGGTATGGGTTCTGACTGAAGAAAGACCTACAGGCAATTCTCCATGGGAAAATATGCAAATTGGATCTCCTCCAGAAGGAAGAAAACTATCTCACTGTATCTTAAAGCTTGAAGAGTTTTATCTCTGCTCCACTGCTTAGACAGTTCACATCAAAAGACCAAGGATTAGCCATGTACATGAAATAGCTGTCATCCAAAAAGCTATCACCCCCCAAATGTCGCAAAAATCAGTCAATCCAAGCCTGCCAGTATTTTTTTCACCTTTGGGGGCATTTTTTTATTATTGCATTATACTTATTTTGAGCTAAAAAAACTTTTTTTCAGTTCTTTTTTATTAAAAATATGGAATTCTTTTTTGTGTACATAGCTGAGATCCTATAGTAGCAGCCTATAGATTTTCTGTCTTTTACATCAGACCAGGAGCAGGACTCCTTATCTCTGCCCTTATAAACCCTCATTATAGCTCAGTTCTTATGTAACTGATAAAAATGTGGCTTATATAAGTGTTTATGACCTCTCAGTAGTTTAGAGATAAGGGTAATTAGATAACCAGCACAAAGAGAAGTTGAAAGTACCAGTCACACAGCTAGAAAAAACTGTTAACATTTTGTAACAGAACAGCTCAATATTTTTAATAAAGGCCAATGGAAAATATGATTTTTAGCCAGAAATGAGTAAAATGCAATCATAAACAAAAATTGCCTCCAAAAAGGTGTACATTGCCTTTAAGTATATTGACATCCAAAATATCCAATTCTTGCTTCTTTCTGCTTCCATATATTTCTGATTGTCCACCAAAACAGACAGAATTGATCAACATTTAACTGATATTTTCAGCCCACTTAAAAGGATTTATATCGATATATAAACTTATTCCCCAATGAAAAGAGAGGGAGAGACCCTTTTATACAATGACATTTTATTTCATAGAGGGGAGACAGATCATATAAATGATGTTCTGAGTCCCCTGAGTGAATGGAAGAGCATTAGTGAACATGTGCCGTCACAACATGTGCCGTCCATTCGCTGTGGGGCTGAAGGAGGTAGCTGAGGACAGCAGTAAGCCATTTTCAGCAGTCCCATGGAGAATAAATGTAACTGTGCTCGCTTGACCACCACTCCATTAATACAGGCGACTCCTTTTTTCCACGATCAGTGATAGTGCCAGTGATCAGACCACCACCAATTAGATGGATGCTTGTCCGCTATTCAGTTAATGGAGGATAAATCCAAGTCTTGAAAGTTGGTACAAAGGGAATCTGTCACCAGCGACCTTCATATCCAGTTGTTTGGATAGAGACATAGCTGTGGTTCTCTTGATTAAAGCACTATTTTTCTTTTGTTGATCTGAAGCTCCATTCCCAAGTTATGATACATTTCCCTAATATGGAAATTAGGTGCAATGAGGGCATCATCATTGCTCTTGTTGCACATAAACCCCGTTCCGTTCTTTGGCCAGCCCCTCCCTTGCTGCTTTGATAGAGTCAGACTGTAGAAAAAGTAGCCAGAGAGGGCTGGCCTCAGAAAAGAGTGGAGCTTGGGTGGAACAAGAACAATGATAACACCCTTATTGCACCAAACACCTAGTTTTCATATTAGGAAAAAATATAACTTGGGATAGGAGTCTCAGATTGACCAAAGAAAAACTGTGTGAACTACTGTTATGTGTCTATGCAAACAGTTGGATAGGAAGGTCGCTGGTAACAGATTTCATTTAAAGGGGGAGTCTCATGAAGACAACCTTTGCTCATCTGATCTGTTAGCGAGTATGACCATAACAGAGGAGGTCCCCTACTCAGAAGCCCCTCTATAAGACAGAATGGTGAGCCATTGTATAAAAGTGGTTTACACTTATTAGCCAGCTGCAGAAAACCATTCTATGATAAATCCATCAGACTGGTTGTCTGATGGCTTGCTCTTCAGCTCCTCTCTGACCTTTCCTGAATGATTTTCTAAATAGATTTTGGCCAAATAAAAGATAAACACGGAATAGTCAGACAGCCATACTGGTGGATTTATCACAGAGCCGCCTTTCGGCAACTGTCTACATTTATTACATGTAGGAAGGAACAAGGGGCCATCATTGATGGTCGGTAAGTGTCACAGAGGTTCCTGGCCTTGGTGAGGTAAGAGCCGTTTTTTTTTTTTCCTGAAGTGTTAGTATTGCAGATTGCAGTCTGACACTTGAGCTGGTTAGTAAGGCTGTAAAAGCTGATCCGACATGGCTCTTACTGGGAGTAGCCAAAGTGCTGAGTGGGTGGCTACTCCCCACGTTCCAGGCCGGGTCTTGGGATGCTTATAAAAAGCAGTCAGCACTGTCAGGTGGTGTGGATTATCCTACATCTCACAGTGAAGCTGTGGAGTCTCTGTGGTTTGGGATCTGAACATGTGTGCCGTGCAAAAAGGCTGAGAGCCGCATGCTGGAAATCAGGCCCCTAAAGACTGCTGGGGACCGCTGATGAAAAACTGCTAACAAGGTGAATGTTTGTGTTCTGGGGAATCTCCATGGTTTGAACAAACACCAAGACTGCAATCTGTTATTTTGTTTTGCCTTCTGTGTGAATAAACACTGAACTATTTAAGTTAAAGACTTTGTGATTGCCTCTATACTGCGTCCGATAAGCTGCCTACCAGAGCAAATCCCCACATACATTTGTAAAATGTTTTTTTCTGGCATTTTTCAAAGATGCCCAAGTGAAAAACACCATACTTCGAGCGTACTCATGCTACCATTAACACACAAAAAATAATAATTAAAAAGAAAAAAAAATCACTAGAACAGCCAAAAAAGCATTACTTGTCCTGGTTTCATATTTCCCCATAGACTTTATTACAACTGGTTGTTGTGTTTTTGGGCAAGAAAAAACCATGACAAATGTCACAGAAAAAGCAGTATTCCTGTCAAAAAATTTTATCCTGTGCATCCATTATGCACATTTTGCACCCATTTTATCCATTTCCATCTGAGATCAATTTTTTTCCCCATCCAAAAAAACTAATCTCATACACAAATGGCTAAAACGGATACAAAATGTGCAACAGATGCACAGGATCCCTTTATTTTTTTTCTGTTCTTCTGACAGATCAGGGTCCATTCACACATTCGCAGGTGTTTTGCGGTTCCGCAAAACACGTACACCGGCCATGTGTGTTCCGCATTTTGCGGACCGCACATAGCTGTCAATTTAAATAGAAATGCCTTTTCTTGTCCGTGTCTGCAGACAAGAATAGGACATCATCTATTTTTTGCGGAACGCAAGTGCGGATGCGGAAAGCACACTCTGTACTGTCCGCATCTTTTCCGGACCCATTGAAAATGAATGGGTCCGGATCCATTCCGCAATGTTGTGAAACTGATCCTGATCCATTTTACGGACGTGTGAATGGACCCTAAGGGATGTTATCCCACAAACAACATTTATAACCTCTCTGCAACGCTCTATCAGTACCATAGAAGTGAATGGAGCAGTAGACCAACATGCAAATGGCACCTAACAAGTTAAGTATACATCAGCAACCAGGGGCGTAGCTAAAGTCTCATGGGTCCTGTACAAGAGTTCAGCTTGTGCCCGCCTTCCATCAGAGTTTTGTGGCCAATTGGCAGGGAAGCACATAGCTTTCGTGCTGCCTGAGGCAAAAATTGAAACGGCATCCCCCCATGCCAAATTCTTGACCTTACCCCTTCCCTCAAGCCAGAGATGTAACTTGGCCTGCATGTACTTTCTATAATGCCAGTGTCTTCTATGGCACAAGGGTCTTTGGGCCCCCTCAGGCTACTGGGCCCGGCAGTGACTGCTACCTCTGCACCCCCTATATATACTCCTCTGTCGGCAACAAATTTTTAATTGACCCTTTCAATGGCTTTTGTGAAACGATATCACAGTCAAGTTTAGAACTGCTACATATCTACTTCTCCATTCAAACAGAGAACTTGGGACACCCGGTGATTACGCTGTGGATGGGCGATAAATGCGCTTTGTGGGATAACTCCTTGAAATAACTTTACTTCTTTTATATTCCATCAATATGACCCTATGCCTGAATATTATCAAAGATTACCTCACAATATCTTGTTAAATAAAGTAGGGCAATGGTGTGTTGTACGGGACATATAACTGCAGCAGTCTGGTGCCGACCACGTTCAGGTCACCACTGCCCAAGAAAGCATGAACTGGCAAGGAACCAAGGCACTAATAGGGAATGATGTCAGTATAGGGGTCGTGAACTAACTTTAAAATTTCAAGTGCTAAGAAACAACTCTAAACACAAATGAAAGCTACTTTGTCACTATAAAAATGTAAAAAGCTATTGAAAAGTATTGATCATTTGGAGAAATAGAGAAGACAACCAGCAGAATATGTGTCAAACAGCTTTGCTGTATCTACATGAGATAATGTTTGCTTTGCTGTCTGACAAAAAACAGACACGTTTTTTCCACACCAGCTGTTTAAAGTACAGAAGTCTATAAAAATCTCCACACCCAAGACATACCACATGCTAGAATGAAAAGCCAGATGCCAAAGTTTGGTTGTTAATAGTGCAACACAGATTTCTCCATCTTTTGGAAAAGCTCGGATACTACAAGTCATTCTATTTTTTCTAGTTCAGTCATTCAATGCAATTAAAGTCATACTTATTGGTAATAAAAAGTCACACAACTGGCTTAACATATGCCACCTTAAGGTTTTTATTTTATAATTTAAAGGACATTCCAGAAAGATTTCTAGATATTTCTAAAGAAAAATATAAATAAAGTTTATTCCATTGTACAATATTAGAGACGAGCAAAGTTCTCAAAACTTTGATTCGGCTGCTTTGCCAAAAATTTGCATCATGATAAATTATTATGCCAAAAAGCGCATTTCTTTGTGAGCAGCAGGCGCAATGACGGGGAACCACGATAGTGAACCCCTCAGATTCCACGTTCATCGTATGATTTTTTTAAACACTATTTTAGGGAAAATTTATTTATGACCATGATAAAATTCGGCTTCTCTACGAACCAAATTTTCCCTGAAATCAGGATCGAAGCCAACTTCATAAACTTGAATTAGCTCAACACTATACAATACAGTATATAAAACCAGGAAAACTCACATTTGTACTACCATCGGGCACTGGGGTACTATCATCTATCATCATTCATCTTCTGAACCAGGGCCGGCTCCAGGTTCATGTGGGCCCTTGGGCGATAAAGACACTGTGGGCCCCCCTTGTGGTATTTTGCACATATTACTCAGCAATTAAACTACAGTGGGGGGGGTCATACTGTATGGAGGGGGCACTGGAGGACAGTATACTGTATGGGGGTCACTGGGGATAATTATACAGAATAGGGGGCACTGGGGGGTCATAGTCTGAGGGGGCCAAAGGGGGTCATTATACTGTATGGGGGCTACTGGGGTCATTATATTTAATGGGGGGGGCACTGGGGGTCATATTGTATGGAGGAGCTCTGGGGGTCATACTGTATGGAGGGCAATTGGGATCACTATACTGAAAGGGGGGAACTGGGAGTCATTAGACTGTGTTAGGGGCTCTCATACAGTATAATAACCCCCCAGTGGCCCCCTCACACAGTATAATGATTCCCCCCAATGGCCCCCTTACACAACATAATGCCCCCCTCCCCATGGCCCCCTCACATATCTATTGTTGCTGAAGTGCAGGGAAGCCACAGCTTATCTCCCCATCAACTTAATTGCAACCTGAAATCTCCAGATCTGGAAGGGATATAGACCATGCACTGTCCAGCAAAGGGGTTCTCAGGGTCACAGTCCACTCCAGCAGGGTGAATCAGACTCCATGCAGAGTGTGCAGTGGGATCCAGCACCTACCTGCTGCTCTTATAGCTCCAGAGCACGGGGAGCACAGTTCCAGGTGCCCAGCTCCTCTACTCCCACTCTACACAAACAGAGCGCTGGCCAGCACCTACCTGCTGCTCTTATAGCTCCAGAGCACGGGGAGCACAGTTCCAGGTGCCCAGCTCCTCTACTCCCACTCTACACAAACAGAGCGCTGGCCACTTAGATTCTCCTCCCCCTGACAGCAGCTCCAATGTGTTAGGCGTAGTTACATAGCATAACCACGCCTCTATGCAAATATTCAATACGCCCCCCCTCTTCTATTATCAAAAATGCTCCCTTTGAGCGGTGACATCACCGCATTCTGCAGAACGTGTCTACTCCTCAGGGATTGGGACAGAAAGTGCTGGGGCCCCAGCCCTCCCCTCTTGGCACACACTGCGCAGTGGGCAGTGAGCCCCGGCACTTGCCCGGGTATGCCGGGTGCTGGCGCCGGCCCTTTCCTGATCCCTTAATTTTTTTCCATTAATTTAGATATATTTTGATATGCTACTTCTTTTACATAGTAGGTTTTTGTTAAATACTTTGATTTATTTATCTTCTGCAGCTTTTATGTTTCACAGTACATAGCAGCCATTTTGCAATACATCTGACAGATTGTCTGCCTATCAGCTGACTCCAGTCCTCTCTCCTCTCTCGAGTGAGAATTTTAGCTGACTAAGATAAAAAAAAATAAAAAAATGGTCAAGAAAGAAGAGACAGATCAGACAGACAGTTCAGCTGATTTCTCTGTGAACAGCATTCTCAGCTAGCAATGTACTGCAAAACAAAGAAGATGCAGAAGCTAAACAAACATTTTTAATTAAAAAAAAACGGTTACAAAAACATCTTTAGCAAGGAGCCAAACATGTCTGTGCAGAAAACTCTACAGTGGTCAGGCAAGGTTGTCACAGCAGTCTTGATGAAGAGGTCACTGGATTTAAAACAGGCTTTCCTGAGACATCTGTTATATTAAATCCTTGTAGCGTCCACAAAATAACAATTCTTGAGCATTGTTAGGTTACGTTCACAGCGGCTTTTGAAATTCCAGTATTCTGGTCTGGCATGACTAAACACCGCTGGTACTGAACAGATCCCATTTCCTATAATGGAGTCTGCTAGGTTTCCAGCATGAATCCCAGCATTGCACTGGGAAAAAACTGCTGTTATTCCTCTGGAGGCTCAGCCTCCACCGACACTTTTTTTTTTTTTATGCAGCCAATTAATTTTAACTAAAGCTACAGCACAAATGTATTCACTGAGTTGCATGCAATCTTGTGACCTGCAGCTATCACATTCCCATAAACCACCCCCCCTCTGTAGTGCCCCACCCCTTTCATACATCACCCCAGCCATACAGTCAGTGAACGTGAAGGGATGTTTTCCAGGAGAAAGCAGCCCTTCATGCTGGACCTGAGAGATTTCCCTCACTCTTCTGGTAGTTCTCTCCTTTTTTCAGGAGGCTTTTAGACATTCTGAAAGAGTTGGCAAGTGTACTAAATGTTCACTGTATGGTGGTATTATTAGATCTATTCGTGCTTACATAATGATACCGTACACTTACTGAAAAAGTAAGCGCCCGCCTCTCCTTCACTGCAGGTTTCTATTGAAAAACAACTTTACGATTTATTTTCAGTGGCCAAATTACATATTCACATGGGGGGGGGGGTAAAATGGACTGTTTCTCCTGTTTAACTCTTAGTGATCCTCATTTTCACACATGCAATAGGTTTGAATTTAATTACAAGGGGAATATTTAAAAAGTCAGTTTTTCTTTAATCGCGTCGGCCTACTTTATGGCAACTTAATCAAACGATGGACATTGTTTGTTAAATTTGGTGCATCTTTAGACCTAAAAGTTTTGTATAGAAATGTTACTCTTATTTTTATGCCTCGCCCCTAACAGAGTGAATTTGTGTCTTTTTTGAGATTTTAAAAATAAGTTGCAGTGATAAATCTGGAGAGAAGCTATTTAACTTAGGTAACCACTGCCACTTTCCCACTCACTTTTCATAACTGAAGTGTGTGATGTAAAAATGCAAAACGTTGCACGTTTTTACACAAATAAAACTGATTTTGCAACTTTCTAAAGGCCAATAACTTGGAGTGCAGGGCATGATGAATTCCCACCAAAGGCTATAGTAATATCCAGTATACTATGGCTGCGCTGACCATTAAAGGGGTTGCACAAGTTATTTTTTTGTTCTTTGTATGTTTCTAACTAAACAAATGTAAGAGGTTTTCAATTCACTGACTTCATCTACAGTGGCCCCGTGTTCATAGTTAGCTGAGCTAGCATCACATGACCTGTGATGTCAGCTTCTTTCCCTGCTCTTATGACGTTAAGAGCACAAGCCTGAGGGAGCAGGAGGAGCACGTCTGCCTCTGAGCACAGAACGTCACTGTGGAGGGTGTGCTGGTTGGAGAGCCAGGTCATACCCCCTGCACTGCCCAATCTGCTGGCTGAGCTGTCTGCCCTGTGTCTCCCCTCCCACTGGATTCTTCAGCAAAGTTTAACCCCTTCTACCATCAGCAGCACAGACTCAGGGCTAGAGGCTCCTCTGCCTCAGGTACTGAGCAGCTTCAGGGTTTCCGCTTCTTCAGGCACAGAGGAGATAAATGCTGTGTACAGGATCTTCCCTCTCTCCTCACCCATGCAAACACAGAGCTGACAAACACTGGTGGGGATCTCTCCTCTGTACTCTTCTACCAGCTGTAAAGAAGTCTGCAGAGCATTATGGAAGAACAGGTGTAGTGTCCCACTAGGTTAAGGTGGGCACTGCACAAAAGGGGTTAATGTGTTGTTATTACCTGTAATGTTATATGTATGCATTTCCCTGTGTTAACTGGTGTCAGGCCTATTAGGGTGCAGTTTAGCCTCCCAGACGTTAGAGGGAGCCAGAGAGCCCTGGTCATATATAGGTAGGCCCAGACAGGGGAAGTTAGTTCATTCCAGGGGACTAGAGGAGTTACTTCGTCCACCTGAAGCACCTGAGGCTAGGATTAGCTCAGTAGAGACACCCCAGTTGCAGGACAGCACCTCCTGGGAGAAACCTGCAGCTTCCCAACCAAGCAAGGATAATACAAGTCAGATAAGTACCCTGATGGGCAGAGGTTCTAGAAAGTACAGCAAGCGCCAATACTGGAGGAAGGATTTATATACCAAGGATTAAAGCCAGCATTTAGGCATCCGGGCCTTGGGATCCAGCCAGCTAGAATAGCTGAAGGGGATAGAGCAGCATTGCACTGCAAAGCATTAACCGTTGTGCCCTCCAAGTATCTTGCATGATCAATACCTGCCATTATTCAAAGTCTACCTGCTTGTGAAGTATTGTTCAAGGGACTGCATTATCATCACAATCACCTGTAACTGTATGTACAAAGTTGGACTGTGTTCACCAAGTAAAGCAACGTTTGGTTTACCCACTGAGTACTCAGTTATTCTTCCTATAAATCGGTGTGCCACCGTTACCGGCACTGGCGTCACGAATCCAACAGGGACCTTGCCCCAGGCACTCAAAATACCTGTAACATCCAGGGCACCTCATCCACCATCAGGCCTGGTCCCTACAAACAGAGTGTGCCCCAGAGGAACTGTGTCTACCTCTCATTCACTGCCGCATGCCTGCCCAGGGTTCTCCAATACAGTGAGCAACCCTCGATTGCCTATAACCGTGACCTCGCTTCGCTATACCCTGCAGGTCTGGCGTGCTGCACAGGTAGGGGGAATATCCTGTGTGTATCAGCAGTGTCATTGAACTGTAAAGCTGGGACTAGCAGTCAGACAGCAGACAGGACAGAGCTTGAATTCACTCCCATTGCAGAGCAGAGGGAGGTGAAAGAGCCTTTGACACCCACAAATTTTCATGAAGTAAATATTAGAGATTGTTGTTACACACTCCCACAACTCTCCAACTACATGCTAACAAAGGGGCAGAACCGAACTAGGGAAATTAAGATTTTTTTTTTTGCCTAAAACTTGCTTAACATAAGTACTGTATATATTTCTGACCATCAGATTTACAGTGCTTTCATTTATTTTTTTACATAATTCAGACATCAGCTTCTTTCCCCCAAAAAAATTCAGAATATTACATTTTAATTGGGACTTTCTATAAAAGTACTATTTTAAGCGGTGTATGTTTTCATTCTCTTGTAATACTCTCTTGTAAGTATAATGCATGCCTCTTTCCCTAAGGTCTATGGAGGTGCAGTCTTGTTTTAGCACTGGTGCCTTGCAGCGCTGGGCTTGAATCTGACCAAGGACAACATCTGCATTGAGTTTATATGTCCTCCCCATATTTGTGTTGGTTTCCTCCAGGTACTAGTGATGAGCGGCAGGGGCAATATTAGAATTCACAATATTTCGTGAATATTTGGGCAAATATTCATCATAAATTTGCGAATTCGAGAATTTGCCATAATTTTCTTGATCGCGAAAATCGGCAACATAATATGCGCGTATTGCGCGTGCAATACAGACGTGGGTCACTTTTGCTACATTTTTCAAGCTGCTAGAAGTTTCCTGAGACTGGAGAAAATGGTTAGCATGGCAGAACATTACAATATCTTTATATGCAGATAGAGTGCTCTAATATATTCACGATTGTGCAAATCGGCAATTAATGATGCGCATATTTTGGTGCAATACGTGCAAGTTCACATTTTAGCAGGTCTGACTGCATATTACTGATTGGTGCACTAAGTATTGTTGTGAACTTGTGACATCACAGCACTATGTCTGTAGCATGTATGTATGGAGAGCAGAACCTATCACACTACACTGGAACCTGTCAGCTACACTATATCACGATCTAACCTCACACTCACTATCTGTAATAATATATATATATATATATATATATATATATATTTATTTATTAACTATCTACTGTAATGACACAGCCAAGCACAGAGCACAGCAATGACACTGCTGTTCTTCTCAGAACTGCAAAAAACTGCAGAAAATGGCTGCTGGGGAGGTTCTTATATAGTAAGGGGTAGGCAGCTTTCCTATTGGTTGCTAGGGATGTTGCTAAGCTCAGACAAAGACATTGCAACCTTCTCATTGGCCCACAAGCAAGAAGCAGGGAGGGATCATGGGTTCAGATGAAAAGAAATCTAGTATATTCACGAATATAAAGCACTATATTCTAAATCTTTGTGAATTCTCGAAGTGGCGATATTCGCGATTAAAATTCACGATTCGAATATTCGCGCCCAACACTACCAGGTACTCCAGTTTCCTCCCACACTCCAAAGACATACTGATAGGGAACAGATTGTGAGCTCCACTGGGGACAGCTTGATGCTAATGTCTGTAAAGTGCTGTGGAATAGCACTGCACAAGTGCATAAAATAAATAGATTTTCTTCCAAACATCTACGTCCAATGAGATTTTTATGGGACATACAGCTACTCTTCGGTGGATACTTCCAGGCTTCAGACTCATCAAATCAAGCTCCATATAGTTGTCATGATGTGTGCTCCAATAGCTTAAAGATCTGGCTGCATTAATTCAAACAACAAATAAAAGGAAACTTATATCAGTTATCTCATTGTCCAGAAATTACACTATGCTACTAGCCTTGTGCCATCACTAGAAGACTTCACTAATAAATTACAGCTGTACATGTAAAGCAGATTATTCCCCGAGCCTCAGACATGTGGGCTGTGCAATTTACTTTCCATTTACAAGGCAGTTTCTTTAACCTGGGTAGTAAATTCCTACTCTATAAAAGAGGACATTAACTTGTCTCATCATATTTTCTTTTCATTTTCGAGTTTCTAGGGACAGCACTTTTTTCACCACAATTACAGCTAAATTTCTCTTTGTATATAATTTTATTCCTAAGCTGTAGCAAGGCTCAGTCCTTGAAATTTCCAAACAAAGGAAAATAAATCACTAAACTGACTTCTTACATCTACAGCAGGGTCTGCAACCTTATGATAATAGCAATCCACAAAAAAGTCCAATAAAGATAAAAATAAGTGTTATTGCTTTTACACTAGTCAGTAGTGGCAATGCCATAGGGGTCAAGTTTCTAGCTTTGGTCGAAGCCAGTAGTGCTCACAGAACCACCTCACCAAACTTAAGCTGAACAGATCGAATGATCCCGAATTGTTCTACATGATCATAAAGAAAAATATGCAGCTACTATGTACATTAACAGCTGCACAGACCACAATATCCCTGTACTAATCTGTATGATATATCCAGGAAAGAAAGAGGAAGCTACAGCCAAGACGATGCTGAAATCTGGAGAGTTGAGTATGCAGCATTTACCAGTTACTGCTCCATGGGAATGCCATTAACCCTTTCACTGTCATAGACCACTATGACCACTAGACCCTTCAATGCTCTAGACTACTAAGGATACTGGAATTAGCCACCTGATTGCCCTAGACACCAATTGTACTGAGATTACCCATTTACTGCCCTAGACCCCCATGACATCAGTCCCACCACTTGTCACGGACGTACCGAGACATAAGGATGTTCCCACGACAGGTGGCAGGAGATCTGTGAGACTGGCAACACGTGGTTTGATCTGACACGTTTTCCTTTTGGATCAAGTGACGTCTGTGTTGTTTCTGGTGCTTGCCACACTTTCTTTTCCCAGGTGTGGCTATTGTGGTCATTTTATCTTCTCTATTTATTGTTGTTTCTCCCACTATGCTTTGTGGTTTAAAGCTTCTGTTGGACTTGTGGTTAGTTTGTGTTTGGTTCTCGGCTGAGTTCCTGGTGCTACCAAAGCCTCATTGAAGATAAGTGTTTTCTTTACCTTTTGTATATATACAGTTGCAAGAAAAGGTATGTGAACCCTTTGGAATGATATGGATTTATGCACAAATTGGTCATAAAATGTGATCTGATCTTCATCTAAGTCACAACAATAGACAATCACAGTCTGCTTAAACTAATAACACACAAAACATTTAAATGTTACCATGTTTTTATTGAACACACCATGTAAACATTCACAGTGCAGGTGGAAAAAGTATGTGAACCCTTGGATTTAATAACTGGTTGAACCTCTTTTGGCAGCAATAACTTCAACCAAACGTTTCCTGTAGTTGCAGATCAGACGTGCATAACAGTCAGGAGTAATTATTGACAATTCCGCTTTACAGAACTGTTTCAGTTCAGCAATATTCTTGGGATGTCTCGTGTGAATCGCTTTCTTGAGGTCATGCCACAGCATCTCAATCGGGTTGAGGTCAGGACTCTGACTGGGCCACTCCAGAAGGCGTATTTTCTTCTGTTTAATCCATTCTGTTGTTGATTTACTTCTATGCTTTGGGTCGTTGTCCTGTTGCAACACCAATCTTCTGTTGAGCTTCAGCTGCTGGACAGATGGCCTTAAGTTCTACTGCAAAATGTCTTCATAAACTTGGGAATTAATTTTTCCTTTGATGATAGCAATCCATCCAGGCCCTGACGCAGCAAAGCAGCCCCAAACCATGATGCCCCCACCACCATACTTCACAGTTGGGATGAGGTTTTGATGTTTGTGTGCTGTGCCTCTTTTTCTCCACACATAGGGTTGTGTGTTTCTTCCAAACAACTCAACTTTGGTTTCATCTGCCCACAGAATATTTTGCCAGTACTGCTGTGGAACATCCAGGTGCTCTTGTGCAAACTCTAAACGTGCAGCAATGTTTTTTTTGGATAGCAGTGGCCTCCTCTGTGGTATCCTCCCATGAAATCCATTCTTGTTTAGTGTTTTACGCATCGCAGATTCTCTAACAGGGATGTTAGCATATGCCAGAGACTTTTTTAAATCTTTAGCTGACACTCTAGGATTCTTCTTCACCTCATTGAGCAGTCTGCGCTGTGCTTTTGCAGTCATCTTATCAGGACGGCCACTCCCGGAGAGTAGCAGCAGTGCTGAACTTTCTCCATTTATAGACAATTTGTCTTACCGTGGACTGATGAACAGCCAGGCTTTTGGAGATACTTTTATAACCCTTTCCAGCTTTATGCAAGTCAACAATTCTTAATCGTAGGTCTTCTGAGAGCACTTTTGTGCGAGGCATAAATGCACATTGGGCATAAATATCTTTGTGAGACACCATTTTGTATGCTTGATAAAGACTGCATTGAGCGGTTGAAACGTTGCAGAGGGGTCAATAAAGTGTCCACTATCTTCACTTTATTTTTGGAGTGCTGCCTCGTTTTTGGATATGTATTGCCTTATACTGACTGCTGAGCCGCGGTTTTGAGGATTTGCACAAGGAATTTAATTGGTCTGGTGCTGCCGTTAATTTTTTTGTATATATATATATATATATATATATATATATATATATATATATATTTATTTTGCCTGAAGTGAGGCTCTGCTGCGATCGTATCCCTTATAGCTTTAATACAGCGGCACTAAAGCTTAAAAATGGTAAAAATAGGTGGCCCCAGACCCACTGAACCACAGGGAAACAGCAAAGCTCAAGCCAGTGGAGAATCCATGGATAAATTCATCAAAAAAGCCGCTCAGATGCATGTGGCTAAAGAAAGCAAGATGGCGCCCGGAACACCGAAAGCAGGCGGGAGTGCACAGAAACACACAGCGGCAGCTGAAAAGGTAAGGGAAGGCTCCCCTGAGGCCGATACCCTACCCATCTCTAGAGCATTTCTGAAAGATGCCTTACTGGAGGCACTGGAACCGCTCAGATCGGATCTCACCTCAATTAAAGAGGACATGCGTCACATTGGGAGGAGGGTTGAGACGCTTGAAGACAACCAGTCTGCCATTATAACACATCAAAGCGCCGTCTCTTCCACACTGACCTTACACCAGGCACATATGAACTCCCTCTATACGCTTCTGGAAGATCATGAAAATAGGAGCAGACGGAACAATCTAAGGTTCAGGGGCATACCTGAGTCAGTGGGCCCAAATGAGATCCCAGAAGCTGTCATGAATATCTGTCTGCAACTGTTGGGCCCAGATTCACCTCACGAGATCACTATTAAGACCCAAGCCAAGACCAGCAGAACCTCCAAGGGATGTCATCTGCAAATTTTTGCATTACCCAGTTAAAGAAGCAATCCTCAACAAGTCTAGGAATATGCAACAGTTAATTTTGGAGGACAGTCCTATCACCATATATCAAGACCTGGCCCAATCCATTTTAAAGAAAAGGAGAGCACTGAAACCGCTTACGGACTGGCTCCGCAACAAAAAAATTCTATACAAGTGGCTTTTTCCTTTCGGGCTGTCATTTTTATATGAGGGGCAACGCATTTCAATATCCTCCTTCACAGATCTACCTAAAGCATATGATTTACTGCAAGTTGACAACCTACCCATTGAGAACTGGGACTACATTCAATGTAATAATCCACTTCCAGTACTTCCTTCTGCTGAATTATGGGAAACTCCTCGTCAAGGCAAGCCTCAAAGACCCAGAAGAGGCCGACAATCCACTCCAAGAAGACTCACACTTCAAGATGCATGAAAGACTCAAGGCTTAAGTTTGAGTTATGCTTGACATACGTTTTGTTTACCTGATATAGCCTATCAACTGAAAAATACCTAAGAAAATTTTTCTCCTTAAGTAGAATTTAGCACTTTATTTCTTTTAGCTAAAGTATATCTATACTAGTGCCAAATAGAAATAATTATGAGGGATCGGAAATCTGTCACATTATAATGTGTACATGTACCCCCCATTACACTCTTGGAGTAACTACACTCCAAAGATATTGACCTTAATAACTGATCTGTTTTTCTTACTGTTCTCACTGTTGTTTATACTTTTGTGTTGGTTCTGTGACAGGTACCATAAGAAATCACCATTATCTCATCAGATGGAAGAGGGGCACCTCTGCGGCCCTGTATCTTCGTCCTGGATGGCTAAGTACATAAAAAAAGCACATAAAAATACACACCTTATGTTTAACACTTTCAGCGGTACACACTCAGTCATTCTTTTACCAGATGGCTGACATGTGCATTGCTTCATTCAATGTCAAGGGGTTTAACGCCCCATCAAAACGTAGCCAAATCTTCTCTCTAACTAAAAAAGAAGGCTGCTCAGTATTAATGCTCCAGGAGACACATTTTAAATTTAATAAACATCCAGATCTATCCCGATCCTTGTACCCACATTGGTACCATTGTGGCTCGAACTCAGCAGCATCCAGAGGCGTGAGCATAGGGTTCCGGAGGGGCCTACCTTTTACATATATATATCACATATCCAGGATGTAGATGGCAGATATTTAATGTTAAAGGGAAAGGTTGCTAATCAAACGTATACATTTGCAAATGTTTACACTCCAAATGTTAACCAGACTTCATGGCTGAAGGAGACACTTACGCTCTTGGAATCATTCAAAGAGGGGGTAGTGGTGTTTGGAGGTGATCTGAATTTAACAATGGACCCTTCATTAGACTCATCGTCTAAAAAATCAGCCCTTTCTACTAGAGCAATTAGACACCTGAAGAATAAATTACACCAAGGTGCCCTCTATGATATTTGGCGTATTCATAACCCCTCCAGACGGGACTACACCTTTTTCTCCCACCCCCACAACTCATATCAAAGACTCGACTATATATTTCTGTCAAAAAAACATCTTAACCTGTGTTCCCAAGCCTATATAGGGGATATAATCCTATCCGACCATGCACCAGTTTTCATTAAAATCCAAGCCCCCTCACTGGAACCTAAAGCCTTCAGGTGGAGACTTAACGAACAATTAATCTCCACAGAAGAGAATAAAAAATACATTCAAAAGATTATGGAAGAATTCTTCTCCTTTAACTCCCTCCCTGAGACTTCTGCCCATATTTTATGGGATACACACAAGGCCTATATGAGAGGCCAGTTTATTAACATGGGGTCTAGAATTAAGAAAGAAAAGAAAAAAAAAGTAGAGGACCTCCTAAATCAGATCCATAGCCTAGAAGTTACAAATAAAAGATCCCTATTAGATATACATTTGAAGGAGCTTCTGGATAAGAAAAATTCACTAAAGAACTTACTTAATTCAGCATCAGCTAGGTATTATCTCCATGCGCAATATAAATACTATGCGCATGGAGATAAAGCTTCAAAGTTCATGATGCAACGTATTAAACAAAGGAAATCCCAGAATTATATACATAAGATCAGAAGTTCTGAAGGGGAAGTAGTATCCTCCACAACTGAGATAGCTAAACGGTTCCAAAAGTTTTATCATTCTCTATATAATATTAAAAAAGAGGACAAAGAAGCTGATCCCCCCCCCCCCCCTCTCAACTCCCTGAGAGAAACAGTAACTCCCTTTTTGGAATCCCTGGCCCTGCCGACCTTGTCGGAATCTCAAGCTCAGATTCTCCAAGCTCCCTTCAAGATGGAGGAATTAGTGTCAGCAATCAAACAACTCCCTAATGGGAAAAGTCCTGGGCCGGATGGTTATCCTGCCCTATATTACCGCACTTTTCAGAACATATTAGGTCCGTATCTTATTCCCATATTTAATAGCTCCCTGTCTGGTGTTCCATTATCCGTGGATATGACTAGAGCACATATCACACTGATTACGAAAGAGGGGAAAGATAGTTCCCTCTGTTCCAATTATCGCCCAATTTCCCTGTTGAATCTAGACCTGAAGTTATTAGCCAAAATGTTAGCCTCACGTCTGTCCTCTCTCCTTCCATATCTAATCAAAAATGACCAAGTGGGCTTTGTCCGTGGTAGGGAGGGCAGGGATAATACCGCAAAGGTATTAAATGCAATCTATTTTGCAAAAAAGTCTAAAAAATCTCTGGTTCTCCTTACCATGGATGCAGAAAAAGCTTTCGACAGGGTAAGTTGGGAATATATGTGAGAAGTTCTTAGAACTATTAAAATCCCTGATTCATATATTAATGCTATTTTCTCCCTGTATACCCATGCATCAGCATCCATCATTATTAATGATACTCTGTCCCCTTCTTTTAACATCAGAAATGGTACCAGACAGGGATGTCCTCTTTCACCCCTGCTATTTGTGCTTATAATGGAAACACTGCTCCAAGCCATTAGATTGGAAAAAGGGATTGAGGGAATAAAGATAAACCAATTGGAACATAAGGTAGCTGCCTTCGCAGACGATTTACCAATTATGAATACTAATCCAACCATAGCTTTACCCTTGATATATAAGATATTGGAACAATTTAGCTCTTATTCTAACTTCAAAATCAATATGAGCAAATCTCACATCATCAGTATAGAACTTCCAAACTTAATGAGAGAGACATTGAGGGAAAGCTCCCCTTTCAACTGGGACACTCCATATATTACATATCTAGGAGTCAAAATCAGCCCGGACCCGTCCTCTCTTTTTAGACTTAACTACCCTCCTCTCCTTCAGTCTATCTCTGACCAACTAGATGGGTTTAAATATCCAATGTTATCATGGTTTGGAAGAAAAAATATGGTAACCTCACTGGTCTTACCAAGATTAACCTATTTGCAGCAAGTTTTACCGATCCCAGTTCCCAAAACATACTATACTAAACTTAAGCGACATATTAGCACATTTATTTGGGCCGGGAAAAGGGCGCGACTAGCTCGTTCTGTTCTTTGCAGACCTAAGGCCAACGGAGGTATAGGATTACCTAACCCAGAACTGTATGGGAGAGCTGTGACATTATCTAGATTAGTAGATTGGATGACATATCCAAGCTCTAAACCCTGGGTCTCTATGGAGCAGGGCGACCTGGGTTCGTTTCCCTCGGGTCTCCTAGTGGGAGCAAAAAATTTTCCACCCCTGGACAAACCCCTTAACCCTTTAATCAAATCAACGATTGAGACATGGAAATGGCTCCAACAATCACAATACGCAATTCCACTGCCTTCACCATTGATACAAGTAAAAGATATAGTGGCCTTTGCCACGCCTACACTAAGAGATTGCCTACCGATTTCAGTCCGTAACTCCACATTGCCTCTTGGCGCATTCTTTGACGTAAACGGAGAAGTTTTGAATAAGAAAGATATATTAATAATCTTCCCAGAATGCAAACAATTTCCCTTCCTATTATCTTTCATAAGGTCCTTTATATCTAAAAATATCACTTTGAACGACTTATTACGCCCCCTGACTTGGTTTGAAGGTATTCTCTACGACCAGTCTAAACATACTAAACTAATCTCCCAAATTTATAAAAAATTAAGTACACCAGTATCAATGACCAAACCAGCATTTATAGGTTACTGGGAAAGAGATCTAGAATGTAATTTCACCCAAGCCGAGATCTTAAAACTATTAATAATACCACATAAATCATCTAGGTGCATACGTACCCAAGAAAAAGGATATAAGATATTAACAAAATGGTATAAGACTCCAGAAGTCACTTATCGCTACAATCCCAATAACACGAGTATGTGCTGGCGTTGTAATAATGAAAAGGGAACATTCTTCCATATATGGTGGACGTGCCCAATACTGCAAAAATGGTGGAAGGAAATTTTCTCCAAAATAAAGATAATTTGCGAAGTAAACATCCCTATTTCTCCTCAACTAGCATTACTGGGCTCACCCCCATCTACAACAAAACTAACACTGACTAAATTATCTCAAACTATGCTAAGTGTCGCACGCTTATTGATACCCAAATCAGAGGAAGTTCCTTCCATAACGCAATGGATAGGCAAAATAGACCAGCTATGTAGATTTGAAGAAATCGCTGCATGGGAAAGTAGGAAAATACATTTATTTAAGGCCCAATGGAAAAAATGGTTTGCTTATAGAGACATAAACACGTCAGGGGCAAATCAACCTGAAGTTAATCTGGATTAAATCTATTTTGTGGAAATGCTCACTAATACAAACCGTATGTGTGCTCTAAATACTGATAAGAATCTATATGCTTTTTGGTACTTTACATCCTATGGAATAGTTGTAAAACCCTGTCACATCATTTGTTATGTAATGTTATGCATATGTCTTCATATGACTTCAGTATATATTTCTTTATACTATACATATGTAATGATTTAATTTTCACAAAAAAATTTAAAAAACAAAACAAAAGGAAAAAAAAAAAAAAAAACTCATCTCATCCACTTGATCGCGCAGCCGGTATCTTCTTCTCTTCAGGACCTTCTCTTCAGGACCTTCTATCTTCATTTAGCAGGACCTGCGGTGACATCACCACGTGGTAAGCGCGGTGATGTCACCGCAGGTCCTTAAGAGTAGAACATACCGGCTGCGCGATCAAGTGGAGGAGGCGAGTTTGTTTTTTTTAACCCCTCAATAGACATTTTATTTAGCATTCTGTTTTAAGAATGCTATGATTTTCTGTTATAACCATGTTATAACTGAAAATAATAATGTGAAGTTTGGGTCCCCATTGACTTAAATGGGGTCTGGGTTCGGGGTGAGGTTCGGGTCCCGAACCCGAACTTTGACCTGAATGTCGGCTGAACCTGGCGAACCCGAACTTCCACGGGTTCGCTCAACCCTACTGTTCATCTTTCCCTTTGGAGGAACAGCTAGACTAAGTCCTTACATTAATTCCAGGGTCCTATAGGGCGAGATAGGATTCTAGGTATCCGGTGTATGAACTTGACTAAGTTTAGGGCCTGTTCATACTGGTACTCTGTCAGGACTGGACTGGAGTTAGGGTTTTCTCTAGGAGGTGTCCATCTTCCTTCCCTAGTTTCCAGGGCTTATTCCGGTACCTCCTTTCCCTCCTATGCTCAGTGTGGTGTTTTTCTCCCACACACGAGTGTGACACCACTTCCCTAAACCACCAGCATAATATTAACCCCTTCACTATCCTAGTGCACAAAGTATATTGACATTAAACCCTTCACTGTTCTTGAGCTCTGGGTATTTCTGATGCAGAGAACCTGAGTCATTGATCATGAAAGACCGGTCTCCAGTAATTTACCCACCATTGTAGACCAGTGACTCATAAAGTGTGTATATCTGTTGCTTAATCTGTAATGCTGTTGCTTCTTTCCACAAGCCAATGATGGATAGGGAAAAATGCACCTTTCTGACTGGTCCAAGAATTTTACTTTTGGTTATCCTGCTGCCTGACAGTGAGTAAAATTTGAACTGTGGAGGAGGCTTATAGTTGTCATCTCTAACACTAAACAGCTGTGATCAACTGGAAGGAATTTTATATATTTATATAAACAATGAAATGATAGCGGGTGGGGAACACCGAGTATCAAAAGGGATTTATTCTATTCAGAAAATACAAAAGATATATACATAGGACATAAAGACCATCACAAAACAATTAAAAATTATTGAAAAATAGTGTTCCTAAATTCTAAATAAGTTAAACAATAACTTTAATAAATGTAATAACTTAAATGGAAGAACCTGTCGGGAGCGGTAGGGAGGCAAGGACAAACTCCACCTGTACTGTCAACTAAGGGTTGTTCACACAACCGAGTGAAGCCCGGGCCCGTGCTGTGGACCAGCCACATGGGGATCTCAGCCCCATTCAATTGAATAGGTGGCGATCCGTCCGTTCCGCAAAAAGATAGAGAAAGTTGAATCTTTTTGCGGTGTGGAGGCACGGAACGGAACCCCAGAAAGCACTCCATAGTGCTTCTGTAGTGTTCCGTTCCGTGCTTCCATTCCTTATCTCTGGATTTGCGGACCCATTTTAGTGAAAGGGTCCACATCCGTGATTCAGAATGCACACGGAACGGTGCCCATGTATTGCGCATCCGCAATACAGCAACGGGCAGCACACGTTCATGTGAATGAGCCCTAACTCTGCTTCATCAGGGCTGTGTGTAACATGTCTGTGCCAGACCTTAAAGGGGTTTTCCGAGATATTTTAACAGATGACCTATCCTCTGATAGGTCATCAGTATCTGATTGGTGGGGGTCCAACACCAGGGACACCCACTGATCAGTTGTCTCAGTATCCACTGTCACTTGAATTAGCGCCTGGGCCTTCTCACTGCTTTGCCTAGGTCATTTGACACATTGTCTTGGCGCAGCTCAGCCCCATAAAAGTAATTGAGGATAAACTGCGATAACAAGCACAGCAGCTATACAATGTACGGTGCTGTGCTTGGTGAACAGGGAGAAGGCAGCAGAGTTGATGCCAAGGGGTTCCAGATGTTAGACTCCCACTGATCAGATACTGATTATCACCAAATAAAATGTATTTAAAAACCCCTTTAAATTCAATCAAAAGTTAATACACTGTACATGCAACAACTTACATGATACATGTGGGCTTTGTCCTCACCACCCCAAGATTATTATTTGCAGGAATCAAATAGACAGCTGGGAGATACTTCTGTGTATGAGAAATTAACGCGTGATCCCACAGCAACCATACAGATGCAGCTAAAAGAATTGTATACATACATAGCTGTGGATTTCCTTCCTAGCAACATCATTGATAAATTGGTGCCACTATACCTGAAAAAACCAACATGGTACTTTGTACCGAAGGTCCATAAGTCGCTGACCCAGCCCCCTGGCCATCCTATTGTGGCAGGGATTGGGTCAGTGACTGAACCGCTTTCAAAATATGTTGACTGGCTTTTGAAACCACTTCTTAAAAAAATCCCTACTTATCTTGGCGATACAGGCGATTTTCTCCTGGCGCTATAGGAGTTTCAGTGGCAGGAGGGATTTAGCTTGGTATCGCTAGATGCTGAAAGTCTATACACCTGCATAGCGCATAGAGCGGGTGTGAGGGCAATTATGGATATTTTGGGCAATAGTGGTAAGAGTGATCTCTATTGCCAGTTCATTGAAGAAACTTTAAATTTTGTCCTTACCAATAATGTATTGAAATTTGGTGAACAGTGGTTCGAACAAATATATGGAACAGCGATGGGCACACCGGTATCATGTACTTTTGCCAATTTGTATCTAGCCACATTTGAGGATAGGTATATCTTCTCCATAAAAAAAAAAACTTACACGCAGCTTTTTTTACGATACGTGAATGATGTATTCATGGTGTGGTCAGGTATGGAGTCCCAGTGTAGGAAGTTTGTCTCTTTTCTCAACAAAACCAACAAAATGAATATGAAATTCACTTTAAATTATGGTCCTGCATCATTGGAGTTACTTGACGTTCTTGTTAGCGTTGAGGATGGGATTCTAAATACTGGTAGAAAATTGAAAACCTATTGCTACTAGTTCTCTATTGCACCATGATAGCTTTCACCCACCTAGTGTGAAAAAAATCTGTCCCTTACGGACAATTCATTAGGTTGTGAAGAATTAACAACACCAAAGAGGGGTATGTCAAACAATCTCTTGATTTAAAAAAAGAAATTGCTCAGGAGGGGCTATTCAAAAGAGAGTATAGAGGTAGCTATGAATAAAGGTGGATCTACATACACAAGAGGAACTACTGAAAAATAGCGAAACAGGGAAATATAATAAAAAGAACAAGGGGAGGTTTGTGTTCGCTTTTAAGTTTAGTCCCACAGCAGAGCTAATCAGCCATATTATTCATAACAACTGGGATATATTAAGAAATGAGGAGAGCCTGAGGGAGTTTATAGAAAAGAAACCACTGGTAGCCTTCAAGAGAGGTCACACATTAAAAGACAAGTTAGTGAGGAGCAGTTTCTGTGAAAGAAAAGTGAGCATTTGGTTAACAGATGGGAAACAGACAGGGAATTATAAATGTGGCAACTTCTCATTTTGTAGATACAACTGTCAAAAGAAATTCTTGATGTTTGGAGGCATTCACCATAAAGTGACTCAATTTATTACATGTAAAAGTAATTCTGTAGTGTATCTAGTGACATGCCGCTGTGGTGCCTTTTACATAGGCAAAACAATAAGACCCCTGTATGAAAGGTTCAGAGAACATGTGAATTCTGTGAGAACAGGAAAGGGGTGCCCCAGACTCATTAATTATAAGACCCATGGAGGCGACCCGAATTGCCTAGCATTTGCAGGTATTGAACTGGTCCCAGGTATGCCACAGGGTAGCAATAGGCACCGCCCATTATTACCAAGAATGGCCAGGTGGATTATTCGAGCGGCTGCCATGGGTCCCCTGGGTCTCAATGAGAGAAATGACCTGAGTAGTTATATGAAAAGAATATGTATTAATTAATTATTGTGTGTCTATGTAGAGATTTGTTTTTAATGAGACAGCGTCAGAGGTTACCATGATGACCACACGTAATGATGCTCAAAAGGAGGCACAGACTTGCGCGATGAGGCCAGAGGCCTGAGAAAGCGCGGCAGCGCGAAACGGCCGTCACCACTCAGCGTTCTGTGTGATAACAGGTCCGCCCCAGCTCTATTTTTATATTTTTGCATCTATAACATGGAAGAACAAAGAAATTCAACTGCAACAGTTTGGCGAGTGCCGCCTTCTTTCTTTTACCTATTATTAAGTGACTTTCCTGACATTAACATCAGCACAAAAACTGTGTGCCATGGGCTTCATGACATGGGTTTCCAAGACTGAGCAGCTGCAAGCAAGCCTTACATCAAACACAATGCTATGCATTGGATGCAGTGGCGTAAAGTACACCACCACTGGGCTCTGGAATAGTGGAAGCATATTCTGTGGCGCGACTAGTTAAACTTTCTATCTGGCAATCTGATGGACAAGTCTGAGCTTGCCAATTGCCAGGAGAACATTACCTGCCTGACTTCATCGTGCCAACTGTAAAATTTGGTGGAAAGTAAAAGGAAAATCTTAAGGCTCCAGCTTGTCAAGACATTTTGGACAATTTTTGGCAACAGTTTGGAGAAGGCACTTTTGTGTTCCTGGGTTACTGTGTCCTAATGCACAAGGCAATGTTCATAAAAGGTATGGTTGGAGTTTGGTATGGAAGAACTTGACTGGCCAACACAGAGTCCTGACCTCAACCCCATTGAACACCTTTGGGATGAACTAGAATGGAGATTGTGAGCGAGGCCTCTCATCCAACATCAGTGTCGGTCCTCACAAATGCTCTTCTGGATGAATGAGTAAAAATACACACATATACACTCCAAAATCTTGCAGAAAGCCTTCCTAGAAGAGTGGGAGCTGTTTTAACTGCAAGGAGTGGGGGGAACGCTGTATTAATGCCTATAGATTTAAAATATGCTGTCATAATTGCAGATGTACAGTAGCTGTAACTTTTAGGTGTCCCAATATTTTCTCCATACAGTCTATCCAGACATATTTTGTATATTATTGAAAAGCATGGTCAGTTTGTGAAAATACAAAATCATTCTGCACACCAATATGGTTTTCCTTTTATCTAGACATCTCTTTAGAGAAAGGATTTCAAGACGATTGAACTGATGACATGAAAGAAGAAAATCATTTCAACCATTTCATTGAAAGAAAATACTATACAATTCATAGATAACTTGGCTCCTATATATTACATATACTGTATGTCTGTCAACTTACACTTGTAAAATATAGAATGTACATATAGCACTTACTTGGCCTAAATACCATATTAACTTGCCAAATTACCTGGTAATGACAATATTCGAGCACAGTCTACACCCAATACATTTTCAGCCTTTGGAAATGTACTGAGAAGGAATGTTTTGTTACCATAGTAATAGATTTTTGAAAACAGAGTTTTCATCATTCACATTATGTAAAGGTCTGCCTACCACTAGATTAAAATGACCACTGTCATTTTTTTTATTTGCTAGCTATTTAAACTATGCATGTATACAGTACCTGAGTTAGTCTGTCAATGATTGTCAAAAGATCTGCAATTACCTTATAATAACAGCTTTCATTAATGTCCCCTGTCCCTTTCCACTGCTCCCTTAAAGGGAACCTGTCACTGCAAAACACATATTAAACCGACCACAGTACCTTACAGTATCCCCCAGTGTGTTGCTAATCATGTTTTTCTTTCCTCTTTGTGTTTCTTCATACTTGTTAAAAACGCTGTTTTAATGTCGGTTGGAGCTGTCTCCGAGTCAGGCTTGAAGTCAAGGGGGCAGCGGCCTCCTTACTTCAAGTAAAGCTAAGCCCGCCCCTTACCCCTCCTCTCTACAATTACAAACCGGATTCTTAAAAAGTTGGGACACTATACAAATCGTGAATAAAAACTGAATGCAATGATGTGGAGGTGCCAACTTCTAATATTTTATTCAGAATAGAACATAAATCACGGAACAAAAGTTTAAACTGAGAAAATTTACCATTTTAAGGGAAAAATATGTTAAATCCGAATTTTATGGTGTCAACAAATCCCCAAAAAGTTGGGAAAAGGCCCTTTTCACCACTGTGTGGCATCTCCCCTTCTTCTTACAACACTCAACAGACGTCTGGGGACCGAGGAGACCAGTTTCTCAAGTTTAGAAATAGGAATGCTCTCCCATTCTTGTCTAATACAGGCCTCTAACTGTTCAATCGTCTTGGGCCTTCTTTGTTGCACCTTCCTCTTTATGATGCGCCAAATGTTCTCTATAGGTGAAAGATTTGGACTGCAGACTGGCCATTTCAGTACCCGGATCCTTCTCCTACGCAGCCATGATGTTGTGATTGATGCAGAATGTGGTCTGGCATTATCTTGTTGAAAAATGCAGGGTCTTCCCTGAAAGAGATGACGTCTGGATGGGAGCATATGTTGTTCTAGAACCTGAATATATTTTTCTGCATTGATGGTACCTTTCCAGACATGCAAGCTGCCCATGCCACACGCACTCATGCAACCCCATACCATCAGAGATGCAGGCTTCTGAACTGAGCGTTGATAACAACTTGGGTTGTCCTTGTCCTCTTTGGTCCGGATGACATAGCGTCCCAGATTTCCAAAAAGAACTTCGAATCGTGACTCGTCTGACCACAGAACAGTCTTCCATTTTGCCACACTCCATTTTAAATGATCCCTGGCCCAGTGAAAACGCCTGAGCTTGTGGATCTTGCTTAGAAATGACTTCTTCTTTGCACTGTAGAGTTTCAGCTGGCAACGGCGGATGGCACGGTGGATTGTGTTCACTGACAATGGTTTCTGGAAGTATTCCTGAGCCCATTCTGTGATTTCCTTTACAGTAGCATTCCTGTTTGTGGTGCAGTGTCGTTTAAGGGCCCGGAGATCACGGGCATCCAGTATGGTTTTACGGCCTTGACCCTTACGCACAGAGATTGTTCCAGATTCTCTGAATCTTCGGGTGATGTTATGTAAAGTTGATGATGATAGATGCAAAGTCTTTGCAATTTTTCGCTGGGTAACACCTTTCTGATATTGCTCCACTATCTTTCTGCGCAACATTGTGGGAATTGGTGATCCTCTACCCATCTTGGCTTCTGAGAGACACTGCCACTCTGAGAAGCTCTTTTTATACCCAATCATGTTGCCAATTGACCTAATTAGTGTTAATTGGTCTTCCAGCTCTTCATTATGCTCAAATTTACTTTTTCCAGCCTCTTATTGCTACTTGTCCCAACTTTTTTGGGATTAAACGTTTGATCTGTCATCTACGTTCTATTACAAATAAAATATTGACATTTGCCATCTCCACATCATTGCATTCAGTTTTTATTCACAATTTGTTTAGTGTCCCAACTTTTTTGGAATCCGGTTTGTAGATGGACATGCTGCCGTGATGATGGGATCGCGCTCTTCTAGCGCATGCGCGGTATGCTGCCTGTTACAGCGCGATCCTCACTCACCCACCTGCATTTTGCTGACTGCGGATGAGCCGGACAATTCGATTACGCGCGCGCTCGGACGTCACGCTGTATCAGGCAGTGTACCATGCATGCGCTAGAAGAGCGCGATCCCGGCATCATGGCAGCATGTCCATCTAATTGTAGAGAGGAGGGGTAAGGGGCGGGCTTAGCTTTACTTGAAGCAAGGAGGCCGCTGCCCCCTTGACTTCAAGCCTGACTCGGAGACAGCGCCAACCGACATTAAAACAGCGTTTTTAACAAGTATGAAAAAACACAAAGAGGAAAGAAAAACATGATTAGCAACACACTTGGGGATACTGTAAGGTACTGTGGTTGGTTTAATATGCGTTTCGCAGGTGACAGGTTCCCTTTAAAAGACAGTTGCTATGGCTTGTCTGTCTCTGACTAAGAAGACTGGAAGATGGAGGGGCGGTCCTTCACACTGCATGGCTGCATAAGGCTTCAGACTGAGAAGGCATGTCTCAGTAATCCAATCTGATTGGCTGGCAGGGAGCTGCTGGCTACAGCAAGTGTGTCTGGGAAGTGAGGGAAAGCAGTTTTGGCCTCAGAGAACTGGCAGAGGAGCCATCTTGAGAAGGTCCTCATAATGTAAATGTTTAAACAGCTGTAACTAAGAGAAAAACTCAAGGAAAACTGTGGTATGTGAAGAAACTAAAGACTGCTTTGCTGCTGCAGCAGTAACATATGCTAAAAATTGATTTTTTTTTATGAAAAGTGACTTAAAATTGTAAATGAATAGACAAAAATGTACAACCAACATTACATCAGAAGTGATATGGAAACATAATGGAGGATAGTGACTCTTACCCAAATTGTAAAATAACACCAGCATTTCTGTATGGAAAATGCATAACTAGAAACAGTATGAAAGCAGCAAGATTTTTTTGTATCATCCCAAGCATTCTTGTCCCATATCAGGAATAAATCTGAAAGCACCGACAGACCCAGTTGCCAAAAATAGTAATATGTGACAGCATACATCAGGATTTTAAAATTTCTACAGTAATCAACATTATTAATCCATCAAAAAAAGTGTAATATCTCAACCTATGCAAGAGTCCTTCTCAAGACTGAGAATACTTGAGAGATCCCTGTGGGACACCAATGTGGGTTGAAACATCACATAGTTTTTATGTTGGATTAATGAAGCTCATTGGAAATTTTAACACCAAGCAAGACATGAAGACACATTTAGCTAAACACTTTGGGAAACTTAGAGGTCAAGCTTTTTATTAAAGGGGTTCTCTGGGACTCCAAAATTGATGACATCCTTAGAATAGCCTAAGTTCGCATTCAGAATCATGTTCCCATCAAACTTACAAGCATATGTGGTCTAGATGGACATCCCATAGGGCATATCTATATAAATCAAGAGGCTCATCGTTTGCTTACAACTGGTCATATTGTGACTAGTTACAAGTCTCCTTAATTAATTTTACTGTTACTAAATTAAACGGTGTTTAGTAGTGTATCAGAACACAACCCCCAATCCTCTCTGTCCTACTTTCCTTCTCCTCCTTCCATGTCAATATGTTACTTAAAAAAAAAAAAAAGATGGGAGAAGAAACACGAACATATTTATGGATGTTTTACTACCAACACTGTCCCTAGAACAGATACCCAGAGTGACATTGTTAGTATTTCTTCAACTTTTTTTCAATATGTTATATCACAACTGCTGTCAATGTACATCCTATACCTGGTCATCAGCTTATTTTTTTAAGCTATCATTCTTTTATTCTTATTATTTTCTTACGATTTTCGTAATTTAATGTTAAACCCTTCAATAACATTATATCAGATTGGTAGGGGTCAAATTCTTAGCATCCCCATCAATCAACTGATTGAAGGAGCTTGGTACGCCATGATCATTCATACAAGTGATCCAATGGACTTTGATCGGCCACATTGTGGCCCATAAAAACTCTTATCTACGTGACAGCTTAAAATTATGATACCAGGACTATCCCGCTTCTGTCACGACAAAAAGAAAATTTCTCATAAACAATGGTACAAATAATGTACTTCTAGCAGTAGAGGGCCTCATTGGCATGTGTAGTACAAGGACCATGTTAAGTATAAAAACAATGCAAACGTACTTCCGAGATATTTGCTACAGTTTTCCACAAATATTTTCTTTAATTTTGCTGTACTTATCAGTGTAAGGCATCTGTAATATTGAGTAAAATATTCCAGGAATGTATATCTATCCAAGGAAAATTAAACAAAGCTTGTTACCAGCAAAAGAGCTTTTTTACGAGATTGTGAGCACACGCAGTAAGATGGTATCAAAAGGGAACCTCATACCATGAAAATGCAAGGTAAACCAAACATGAATGCATTCTGTGGCTGTTATGAATGTATGGAGAGCATTCAGCTCTCCCTACAGAGGTGGCTATAGAGGGCTCCTATTCCTCTGGTGCATACAGTCAAGGGGGCAAGTTGCTTCAGCCTAATGTTAAGGAGGACCACAGCTGTTCATAGATACAAATCTTATCTACCAAGATTATTTTTTCCTTGAAAATATTCAATTTGTCTCAACAGGGTGGAAGGGTATGACAATTTTCAGATAGAAAACTCTGCATTAACATCCCCAGTGATCCTTGGTAGCAAGACTAGCCTCGGAAACTTTGCTTTGTGACTAATTACTTTGTCATGAAGCGCATTTCTTTGTAAGTAGCGGGTGCAACGAAGGGAAACGGAGATTGCGCCACCCCAGATTATTGAACCCCACAGATGCTGCATTGTTGATCACAGCATCAGACATTAAAAATGAGGGCTTTCAAGGGTTAAAAAAAATACCCTACCCTTTACTGAAGATCCCGCGCAAGATCTCATGCGGTGTATGATGACATCATGACGTTGAGCGGTGTGTAGAGGTCATACGTCACAGCGCACAAGATTTTGCGGTGGGATCTTCAATCAAGATGGCCGCGGCGGCCTCTTCTCGCTCAAATGAATGAGGAGAGTATATATTTTTCTTTAATGCCATGTCCGAGAAAATTGAATTGTTACAACTAAGCACGAAGAAATTTGGCTACACGGCGAATCAAATGTTTCCCTGAAATTCGGATAGAAGTCCACTTCGGATACTTAGATTCACTCAACCCTAATCATTTTATTATAATCTTCTACTTAAAAGTCTTTGTAATATTTCCTAGAAATCACAGAAAAGTGTATAAATATATGTTCAGTACCAATTATATTGTAAGTGTCATTAAACAGGAAACTTCATTTCTCAAAGTGTACATTTTTGCAGAAATGCGCAATTGCAAATTGCAAATTCACAAGTGCTTGGTTCCAATATGCAAAACCATAAAAAATGAAGTATACAAATCAACACTTTTCTTTCGTACAGCATTAAATCAAATGGATGTAATAGAGAGTTAGGATTCATAATATGGCACATTTATTCTGTTTCCAGACATCAGAGAGATGTTGTAAAGCTACAGGTATATTGATGGTGGGCCCTTGGAATTTCCTTTGTATGTTTGTTCAGTAGAAACAATAACAGGCATTGATATAAGACACGTTCTGCTCTTGTATAGATGTTGGCAATCCTCAAGGGGAGGTATGAAAAACTGAGAAATTTGGATGAAGGAAAAACAAAAGGACTTTCATAGCAAATTACTATGGTCTCCTACCTAGCATCCTTTTTGTCAGTTCCATCTGAGAGCTGTTATTTTTGAGAGCTGTAATTTAAGTAACAAGATTCTTCCAGTTACTTAAAGACTAATAATAAACTTAGTGAAGCAGATTTATTAATCAAAATGTACCTGAATTGCGGTACACACTATGCAGAACATTGTGGGTGTGGTTAATTAAGTGAGTCAACAAACCAATAAGTTATGTAAAAGTAGACAAAAATATCTAGCTATTACAGCGGCCTGTGAAGAGTTGGAGTGGAGGATACAAGTGGTGATCACAAGGTCTATCATAGTGGTTGTCCTCTCACCGCCGCCCCTCGGGGTCATTGCAACAACAGGAGTGGGCACCCTTTCCTCCCTCAGGACACACCCAGATTCTGGGGCTCCTGTCTGATATTTGCTGGGTTGTTCTTGATGTTAGGTGTTTGCAAGACAGGGCATGTAAAGTGCAATGGCAGGCATATGATGGAGGAGAATTTATGGTTGACAACAGGCTGGGTTTCTTAACTGTAAACCCTCCACAACTATAAAGTTTTTATTGCCCTAAACAGCTATTACCTTACTAACTTCCATGTCTGGCCAAGCAGATTCCAAATTCTCAATTTACCGCCTTTATCTTTTTCTCCTTCTCTACTTTATCTTTTTTTGCTGTAGATCTTGCAGAAATTACAAAGAGATCTGTTAGTCTCTTAATCCTGAGGCCTGAAGTGAAGGAACCCTTATCTGTGCATCCTCCCGCTCCGACTCCCTTCCTCAGGCTCTACAAAAGTTAGGGGTGGAGCCAGCCACCGCCTAGCAAATAGATGCAAAGATCTGAGCCAGGATTATTAACCCTGAGTTTGCCATCCATACACGGCTATACTGGTTGCAACACATGGCATAGCATTACATAACATAACATTACATTATTTAACATTAAAGAACAAACCATCTGCAGTTCTGGGCACTGCATTATGTATCAAATTTATCAATCTGCATTACTCACTGTGGTAAATGTGATGCATCGTAAAACTATCTAGTCTAAATTTGCTAGACAGGATTAGTAAATCTTCCCCAGTATGTGACGAAATATCAATTTATCAAGTTCTATCCAGAAGCTTTTGATTAAAAATGAATTCAATATTTTGTGATCATCATCCCAGATGTATTCAAACAACTTTAAATAGCATAGTCAATGTAAATATGCTTTAAAAGGCAAAATTATTTCATACTGAAATGATTACCTGTCTGTGAAAAGAACAATGAGATCATCTTGCTCAGCAATGGATTCCAAAGCCTCCTTTAAAAAACTGACTTTCTGGCCACCACCTATTGAATTTGCCACATCTCCACCTTTCCAGTCTAAACCGTTGCCAAGAACCTGGAGGAAAAATTATGATAAGAAACATATGTATTTTTCATTGTGGCCACTGCAAAATCTATAACTATATTTATGTCTCAAAGCCAAATCATTATTAAAACCATATTTTGAATACATCACCAAAAAGTACAATTGTACAGAGGCAAGGATTGCAAGAGAACTTGTTCCTGTAAAAGTAATCTTAAAAAAAATATGTACTGCTACTTTACTAGGGTTCAAAGGGATTTACCTTAGAACACTTAGGCCCCTTTCACACGGGCGAGTTTTCCGCGCGGGTGCAATGCACGAGTTGAACACATTGCACCCGCACTGAATCCGGACCCATTCATTTCTATGGGGCTGTGCACATGAGCGGTGATTTTCACGCATCACTTGTGCGTTGCGTGAAAATTGCAGCAAGCTCTATTTTGTGCGTTTTTCAGGCAACGCAGGCCCCATAGAAGTTAATGGGGCTGCGTGAAAATCGCAAGCATCCGCAAGCAAGTGCGGATGCGGTGCGATTTTCACGTACGGTTGCTAGGAGACGATCGGGATGGGGACCCGATAATTATTATTTTCCCTTATAATATGGTTATAAGGGAAAATAATAGCATTCTGAATACAGAATGCATAGTACAATAGGGCTGGAGGGGTTAAAAAAAAAAATAATGAACTCACCTTAATCCACTTGTTTGCGCAGCCGGCATCTCTTCTGTCTTCTTCTTTGAGGAAAAGGACCTTTGATTAAGGAGAGTTAAAAAAAAATTTTTTAACCCCTCCAGCCCTATTTTACTTAGCATTCTGTATTCAGAATGCTATTATTTTCCCTTATAACCATGGTATAAGGGAAAATACTACAATCTACAGAACCTTAAACCCAAACCTGAACTTCTGTGAAGAAGTTCGGGTCTGGGTACCACAGTCACGCGCGTGCAAAACGCATTGCGCGATAAAAAACTGAACAACAGAACGCAATCACAGTCAAAACTGACTGCAATTGGGTACCTACTCGGGCGGGTTTGCCGCAACGCATCCAGACCTTATCCGGACACGCTCGTGTGAAAGAGGCCTTAAAAGGTTTGTCCCATTAGGTGGAGGTCTGACTACTGGGAACCCTCCCCCCTCCCTGCCCCAAATGATGGCAACGGGTGTCCTGTGTCCTCTCCGTTTTAATGGAGCAGTGTTAAAAATTTTTCTTTTACATTTATGCTGTACTGTAGTTCAGCCTGTTATGGGCACCTGTTATTTAGTATAGTTTTTCCCATAATAAAACCTATTATTGTTCAAAATTTGTGTTTTATCTACTTTTCTTTTAACTATATTTATTAGTCCCACTAAGGTCCTTTGATATCTTATGTTGTGCATTGTATTATGCCTGCCTGCAATGTCGTACTGACAGGCAGCTTATTAGACCCTCCAGACCCGTAAGCCATTGTTAGTTCCTCTGCGAAAATCCATCACCACTCTGTGGGGGGATCCCCCTCCATTTGAAACTGGCTGTCCTGACCATGGCTTATACACATATCTAGCTATGATGCTGGCAGTATAACCCTTTATATTCCATGGACAACAGTGGCTGTGGCTTTTAAGCAGTTGAAGGACATCTGTCAGCAGATATCTACCTATGAAACTGTCTGACCTGTTATTTGTGCACTTGGCAGTTGAAGACATCTTTGTTGGTCCAATGTTCATATGTGCCTGCATTGCTGAGAAAAATTACATGATAATATATGCAAATTAGCCTCTAGGAGCAATGGACTCCATTCTCTCTGCAATGGCAATGCTGCAGTTGTTCCTAGAGGCTCATTTGCATATTGTAGGAAGGAACAAGGGGTCTTCATTGATGGTCGGTACGTGTCACCGAGGTTCCTGGCCTCGGTGAGGTAAGAGCAGTTTTTTTATTTTTTTTTCTGAAGTCCGACTCTTCAGCTGTTCAGCACCGCTGTAAAGCTGATCCGGGATGGCTTTTACTGGGAGTAGCCAATGTGCTGGGTGGGTGGCTTCTCCCCACGTTCCAGGCCGGGTCTTGGCAAGTTTAAAAGCAGTCAGCACTGTCAGGTGGTGTTGATTACCTCCCTCTGACAGTGGAGATCTCTGCGCTGAGGTCTGAAGACCGTTTGTCAGGCGAGCAGGCCGCCTTACAGCCTGCAAGTGGATTTTCTAAGGCTGAGCATTCAGCCAGGTGTGAACTGACACCCAGGATTCCAGGTGAACGTTATTTTGTTTTTTCTGTGTGTCAACGAGTGTAAATAAACACTGAAGATTGATTTAAAACCTGGTCCGTTGCCTCTATACTGCGTCCGCTAACCTGCCTACCAGAGCGAATCCCCACAATATATTAAAATTTCATTTTTCTCAGCAATGCAGGCACATATGAACATGGCACCAACACAGATGTCTTCAGCTGCCAAGTGCACATGTAACAGGTCAGCCAGCTTCTTAGGTACAAATCTGCTGACAGATGCCCTTTAACTACGTAAAAGCCACAGCCACTATTGACCATGGAATATAAAGGGTTATGTGCCAGCATCATAGCAAGGTATTTGTATAAGCATTGGTACTGCCACTGATTTTATGGGTATAGCGGCAGTTACTGCAAAATCCCTATGACATATACTGTATATACATCATGGAGCACTAACTAGCCCTCATTCATGACCGATATATACATACCAAAG
Source organism: Bufo bufo (assembly GCF_905171765.1). Taxonomy (NCBI): domain Eukaryota; kingdom Metazoa; phylum Chordata; class Amphibia; order Anura; family Bufonidae; genus Bufo; species Bufo bufo. The sequence goes on along the minus strand of NC_053392.1, from coordinate 155,692,382 downwards.
TGTGAAGGGATTAATGTTGGCCGAACCAACCGATTTTGGTGGGACTGGCTGATCATCTACTGCAGGGGTAGGCAACCTCCGGCACTCCAGCTGTTGTGAAACTACAACTCCCAGCATCCATACTTGCTCTGTTCTTCTCAGAACTCTCACAGAAATGAATGGAGCATGCTGGGAATTGTAGTTTCACAACAGCTGAAGTGCCGAAGGTTGCTGATCCCAGATCTACCGTGTATTAGACATTTAGCTAATGTTCATTTAGCAGAAGTTGGAGGAGGAATGGGTCAGGCCCATTGAGTTTACCTTTTTATCTTCATAGCAGATATGTTGCCAAGAGAAGTGTCTGGCAGTAGAGTACTCCTTTCTTCCAATACAGACAAGCTTGGTGTGCATGTGTATAGGATAATCGAGAGGAAAAGTACATTGCTGACAACTATTGAATGTGTACGGCCAGCTCAGAAGTAGCATGAGTGTTGCATGTAACCATTAATGTGGATTTGATACAAATTTCACCCTTTGCATTGTAGGGTGAAATCCATTGCAAATAGCTAGAAAATCCTCAGAGTAGTGTCATTTTAATGAGATTGTCATGGTCCGCACACAGGACAAATCCTTGCACAAAAATCTCCCATACTGTGTCCTTATAGAACAGGGATCAGCAAACTCCAGCACTCCAGCTGTTCTGAAACTACAATTCCCAGAATACTCTATTCACTTCTGTGGGAGTTACAAGAAGAGCAGAGTACTGCAGGTATGAACGGCGAGAGTGGTACAGTAGTTCCACAGCAGGTGCAATGCCGAAGGAAAAGTTGCACATGCATAATTACATAATTCTACCCCCTTTCTCCCTTCGCTATCCCTCTGTCCCACCTTTCCCCCGATCAAAAATCTATTATTTAGCTTATTCACAATACAAATTAACCTTTAAAATCTCCAATAAATACTGTAATTTCTAACTAAACCACATGTAGATGTAACACTGAGTAATACTTATGACTGGGATATTCAACCAAAAAATAATCACATTCTGACTGAGAAGTACCTTCACAGTGTAGTTAAAGTGCTTCGCAGATTGCATAAAACGGTGGAAGCCATCGGTTTCTCGTGTTGCAACAGTTAACACCAATAATTTATCTAGAAAAAAAAAAATATATATATATTTCAATTTTAAATCTGTAATTAATCATTAAAAATAAAAAAAAAACATAATAAACATAAGATATAAAATGAATATACAAAACTGCTTTAGCAGGCATATATTTTATACTACCAATAAATGGCAATATTAATAGAAATTTATAAAGAGCATGTCAGAGCCAGAAAGGATTAGCCAGAATTGCAAAGATTTTGTTTGTCGCACCTAGGGCACACTGCAATTTGAAGAAACATCAAGTGACAAAAATAAGCCAGGAAACTTAAAATGCGGCTACAAACAAATAAAATTAAAAAAAAAACACATTTGGGGATATTTATCAAAATTGGTGCAAAGGTAAACTGGCTTAGTTGCCCATAGCAACCAGATACCACTTTTTTTATTTTTTAAAGGAACTAAGCCAGTTTTCCTTTCCACCAGTTTTGACAAATCTCCCCCATTGCTTTTAGGGAGTTCAATAGTTTTCTATTTGCCAACAACGAATTCATTTCTTCTGTGTTTATGGGAACACTGGCTAACAAGACACATTTTTGTGTCATCACTCCAATCAAATGTGAACATGGCAATGCAGTGTGGTCCTGGTTACAAGCAAGGGCAATACCTATATGGAGTTGATATGTTCTCCCTGCTTTGGCATTGGTTGCTATATTCTGGGTATTAAAAAAAACAAAAACGTAATGACGGATTTCCCATGAAATTGATGCATGCATGTTTTCAGATGTGAGTGACAAAGATATGCACTATAATGCAGAATATGGTTGTGCTACATGAATAATGGGGAATTGGTCATATCCATATTTTATGCATTTCATCTAAAAAATGGTTCTCAGAGATTTACATATTGAATGAGCCATCCTCAGGCCGCAGCGCTCCTCGCTGCTTACCAAGCACGGCTCCGTACACTGGATAGCTGCTGTTCTTGGTATTGCAACTCGGCACCCTTCACTTGAATGGAACTGAGCTGCGCCTAGGGCTAGGCCATAGACCGATGAACGTAACATCACATGGCCTAGAAAGAGGCCTAAGTTCTCACAGAGCTCCCCAGCCTCTTCATACAACTGAACGCTGGGGTGGCGGGAGTTCCAACACCATCGATCACATATTGATGACCTATACTGAGGATAGGTCATCAACATGTAAATCCCTGAGAACCCCTTTAAGTATGTGAATGAGCAGAACAAGTGCATCACTGCACAGTGAATAGTCAATGCATACATGTATGTTCAGTATGTATGCGCTGTGAGCATAAGAAGCCAAATTTACACTAAAATTAGAGAGAAGTGAGGTGTTAATTTACAAACTGCTGGTTATTTTGTTACAATGAATTAAATATTTGAATGCCTAGACCAGACACTAGGCCTTGTGTAGTAATTATGGTTTAATTTTAGGTTTATTCACATGCCACTTTTTTTGCTGTGATTTTATTTTTTTTAACGCACATGTGAATAAGCTCTTACATAAGCAACTAGTTCACGAGTAGATGGAAAAGAGGAGACGTGGTACATTCCCTTTATTGTTTTCCTTCCGTTAGGCTTTCATCAAGTAATGCATGTGTGAATCCATCCCCCAAAAAAAACCTCAGCATACACTCTGCTGCTAAACAACATTTCACTTCCACACTTCCCAATGTAAACATGGCTATGCGATCAGGAGAGACAGACAGAAGGATGGGCTTTTAATCCAAATTCCACCTTGTAACTATTTGCCTTGAGTGGGAATACTGAGACGCTGATTTCATTTGAACATAAGCAGCCCACCAGAAGCTGTCTTAAGTCTGGAATGCTTCCTGGAACTTGAAGGCACCACATAGATTCTTATGAATACAGTCAACATTTTCTTGACATTTAGGGCTTGTTCACATCACCGTTATGGATTCCGTTATTGTTTTCCGTTTTAACATAGTTATAACGGAAAATAACGGAATCCATAAGATGGAAGTCACAACGGAAGCCTTTGAAAGGCATTCAGTTTTGATGAGTCACAATAAAAGTCTATGGGCAATCAAAACAGAACAGTTTTTCCGTTCTGAATAACGAAAACCAGACGAATCCATTATAATTGCCCATAGACTTCTATTATGACGGAAAACAAAATGGAATGCCTTTTATAGGCTTCCATTTTGCATTCCGTCATAATACAAGTCTATGGGCAGCATAACGGATCTGTCCTGCACCTGGCTGTCCTTAAATAGGCAGCTGGGCTCAGAAGCCATGTCTCTGTATTGGGATCTGGGAGCCTTGTGTCTGGATGAAGGCTTGCTACCTCTTTGGCGTGAAACCAGGTTGGTGCTGCTATGAGCAAGGACTCTAAGGCAGAATTGCCGTATGATGTGAATTACCACCAACACTGCAAGGTGACTTCTTGTTTGAATATGACTGCTTGTTTTGTCACTTGCCTAAAGTGTGAATAAAACACTGAACTGTTTGATCCAAAGAACTTGTTGCCTCTATACTGCGTCCGCTAATCCTGTCTACCAGAGCGAGTGCCCACAGTATGTATACCCCTTTTCTTTTTTTTATAAAGTGAAAAATATGGTATATATCAACCTGCTCCTTCTGCTCTATAACACAGTGCTTTCAGATTAGACTACAAGTTATAGGTCACTTGTAGGGTTTCAGATTTAGAGCTGTTCAGAACAGTATGTGACTGCATCCTCCCTTAAATCATATACTGCAAAAACCCACATTGACCAACAATGCACAGTAAACCTTTAGGTTACATGAATTATGGGGTGATCTATGCATGCATACTACTTTTCTTTTAGTACAATCTATATCTCATAGCAAAACTTACACTTAAAGAATTTTCTGAAGACTATAGAACTATGAATTTTAGAGTCTTTTCATCTTAAATTACAGAGTATATAAAAGAGAGCGGAAAGCAGACCATGAAAAAACTACAATTATGCCACACACTTACATTTTATATGATATAGGCTTTGTGAGAGACAGGCTAAAACGGACAGCAAAAATAGCAGATAATAAAGGTTTGCCTAATGTGCTTATTAGTTATCGTCCACAGTCATTGTTTGTAAAGGAACATTGTAGCAAATGATAATATGATTATACGTAGGGCTCCTCTTTAGCCAGGCAAGACCGTGATAACAGACATATGCAATTCATGTTTCCATAGCTCTAGATATTTATTATACCCGGTAAACATATTTGTAAGAACAAATTTGATTTATTTCATTATTAAGAATAATATTGGTAGTAACATAGTAATGGTGTGTGTAACATTACTATATAGCACTTGCTAATGTAGACGGTTGAGATTCTGTACCATTTTCTATATTCCATAAGTTATTCTTTTCTTCCTTATTTGCCAAGTCTTCTCCATAAAATGGCTACTGATGGAGGGCCATGTGACAAAACAAAGCACCTCCATGTGAGGTCTTTTCCATTCAAATACACTGCACCTGCCATCTGCACATGCACTGTAGAATGGAGAAAATTTGTGATGGTCACAGGACCCTCCATCAGCAGCCATCTTATGGATAGGACTTCCATGTGGACAGTACAGAAGATTTGCCAAACAAGGGGGCATGGCTTATTATGAAATATAACAAATGGCAAAGAATATCCACAAAGGCTATATTAGTAAGTGCCATAATATTCATCTAACTTATACATTGGTCAACAGTATCCATAAAGTGCATGGAGTGGCATCAGGGTTAAAGAGGACCTGTAATACTTCTTGACATGTCTACTTTAGTAACTACTTGCATCCTCCTTCTAATAACAATTCTGGACAATCTATTATTATGATGCTACAATGTGCCATTCCTTTATTATTCCTGATAGAAGATATGAATGAATCACTAGCAATAAAATTCCAGATGGATCTTACCAGTCGAGAAGTTCCAGATGGATCTTACCAGTCGAGAAGTTGCAGATGGATCTTACCAGTCGAGAAGTTGCAGATGGATCTTACCAGTCGAGAAGTTGCAGATGGATCTTACCAGTCGAGAAGTTCCAGATGGAACTTACCAGTCGAGAAGTTCCAGATGGATCTTACCAGTCGAGAAGTTCCAGATGGATCTTACCAGTCAGGAGTGTTTATCTGTACAGTCTGACGTTTCCAGTCAGTGCTGCCAGTGTCAGGCTCTGCAGGGACACACTCGTCAACTCGTGACAACCAGCTAGACACTCACGTCCAACTGCTATCAATTTATTTAAAACTTTTCGAAGGAATGATAAAGGAATGGCACAACACACAAATATATGCTATTGAATTGTTATTATATGGGAAATTCAGGGGAAGTTAGAGGTCCTCTAACAACAAAGTGGAAGAAGGACATTGAGTAAAAAGGAAATTGTTCCATCAAGAAGCCAAATATTGTTCAGAAGCAAGGAAAACTTTGTGGTGACATTCTCTTATCTGGTAAATGAAGAACACGGTCTACGTGTATAAGTAACCAAGAAGCCTGCTAATCTTTTTTTCTCCACAGGACTGAGGGGTCAGTAAAACTTGACCACCATGTGGTATGTTAAGTGCAGTAGGTTTACTTCAGTCCAGATGTGGTGCAAGATCATCTATCACTGTAGGAACAAAAGTGACGCTATACGGCTGTGCTAGGTGACAGTAGCAATGCACACTTTACATTAAATGAGTAGGTGGCTATTTTAGGCACAGCTTATGCTACAGCAGAGTATAAGGATATTCCAAACTTGTAGTGTTACTGCAGGGGGCTAGGAAATTATAAAAACTGAACGGCTAACTGAGACTAGTCAGTTCATAAGAGATTTGCTGCTTTACCACAACTTGGGTTTCCACTACAATTTCAGAAAATAAAACCGTTGTCACATGCTCTGATAACACATTACAGAGCTATTGTCCTCTACAGACAAATGTCAGGGGATAATAAAGTGCCTTATGGAGGAGGCACCATAGAGCATTTCCTGGTTGGTATTTATTTACTTTATGCACTTATATAACGCTGACATATTTCGCAGCGCTTTACAGACATTACCTTCAAGCTGTCCCTAATGGAGCTCACAATCTATGTTCCCGATCAGTAGGTCTTTGGAGTGTGCGAGAAAACCGGAGAACACGGAGGAAACCCATGCAAACTCAGAGAGAAAATACAAACACCATGCAGATGTTGTTGTTAGATTAAAACCTAGGACCCCAGTGCTGCAATGCACCAGTGCTAACCACTGAACCATCATGCTACCAATATTATACATTTCAAAAGTATGCAAGTTAGCCCTCATCCAGAAGGAACAAAATGGTCTTCATAGTGCTACCTAAAAGGGAGTTACACATTAGGTCATTGTTCAACCCGTCAAAGAGCCTTGAAACATGACTAGAGATATTAGCCAAGCCAGAGACTGTAGAAAACGTTTTTTTTTAGAGTTTTTGCTGCTCATCAGTAGAGAGCAGGCTGCAGGCTGGGCGAGATGCCTTTGAAGCAGTTCTCGGGAGTAACAGGAAAGTCTGGAATATAAAGGCTGAAATTATATGAAATGGTCTGTCTAATGTAAGAACTATTTAATTTACGGTAATGTAACTGTTGCATTGTGAGGTAAAGGTAAAACAAATACTGTACCAATAGTAATTACTTCTCCATTTATTTTACTTCTCATATTTTTATTCCCATGGAAATAATTTACCAGATCATCATCTTGGAAACAAGGGACTTTGCCAAAGTCATTAAAAAAAAAAAAAAAATATCACTAAAATGTTTCATTAACTTCCAAGTGATTGTGTCAGACTCCAGGATACTGTGGCCCTGGCCCATAATGAACACTCTGAAACTTGAAAAATAAAAATCAATCTAAAAATAAAGACATGCGTTCAATTTTTCATCTAAAAGTATGTCAGCCATTATTACTGAAACAAAAATTTAATTCACAGGAACTAAGAACATAAAAGCAGACTAAGAGCTATGCACACGACAAAGCCATCTGCAGAAAGCCTGTTCGACAGTGTACAGTGGCCATGTGTTTAGTGGCCTAGTGATCGCCTTTGCTTTCTGTACACATGCCAATTCTTCTAGGGGAGAATAGTTCCACAGATACAGAATCTGATAGAATGTGCCATGATTTTTTTTTACCCACAGATCTGACAGAAAAAATAATTCTTTATGAAATTACAGGCAAGCAAAGGCTCCATGCACATGTACTGGAGTTATCTTATTGCTTTGCGTTACAGAGCACAGGATATAGAGGAAATACATAAAACACATGAAAGAATGCCCACATTCAGATTCAAACCATGGGCAATTGAGTCCCCATGCTGTCGTTTAGCCAAAGGTGTAAAAAGTTTTCTTTGCCTAGGGCAAAGATTAATTTGCTGCCTTAAGATCCCGATACATAGTAACATAGTATATAAGGCCGAAAAAAGACATTTATCCATCTAGTTCGGCCTGTCATCCTGCAAGTTGATCCAGAGGAAGGCCAAAAAATTAAGTGGGAAAAAAAATTGCTTCACGACTCCAATCAGGCAATCAGTATAACTCCCTGGATCAAAGACCCCTCTCTAGTATCTATAACCTGTAATATTATTACACTCCAGAAATACATCCAGGCCCCTCTTGAACTCTTTTAGTGAATTCACCATCACCACCTCCTCAGGCAGAGAATTCCGTAGTCTCACTGCTCTTACCATAAAGAATCCTCTTCTATGTTTGTGTACAAACCTTCTTTCCTCCAGACGCAGAGGATGTCCCCTCATCACAGTCACAGTCCTGGGGATAAATAGATGATGGGATAGATCTCTGTACTGACCCCTGATCTATTTATACAAAGTTATTAAATCTCCCCTCAGTACTCCATGTGCAGTCTGACTAGTGATTTGTAAAGTGGTAGGACTATGTTCTCATCAAGGGCATCTATTCCCTTTTTGATGCAACCCATTATCTTATTAGCCTTGGCAGCAGCTGCCTGACTGGTTTTTGCAGCTTAGTTTGCTGTTCACTAAAATTCCTAGGTCCTTTTCCATGTCAGCGTTACCGAATGTTTTACCATTTAGTATGTACGGGTGACTTGCATTATTCCTTGCCATGTGCATAACTTTACATTTGTCAGTGTTAATCCTCATCTGCCATTTATCTGCCCAAGCCTCCAATCTATCCGGTTCCATCTGTAGCAGTATACTGTCTTCTTCTGTGTAAATTACTTTACACAGTTTAGTGTCATCTGCAAAAATTGATATTTTACTCTGCAAGCCTTCTACAAGATCATTAATAAATATATTGAAAAGAATAGTACCCAATACTGACCCCTGAGGTACTCCATTAGTGACAGTGACCCAATAGCTTTGTTTTCTCCTCATAGCTCTCTGCAACTCCCTCCTCATCACTCTGTAAAGGGCTTCAGATTTATACTTTTTACCATTTATATCATTGAAGAACATTTTAGGGTTAGTTTTGCTCTCTTTGGCAATTAATCTCTCGGTCTCTAGTTTGGCTGCTTTTATTTATTTTTTACATATTCTATTTTTTTCCTTATATTTTTTCAGTGCTTCCTTGCTACCCTCCTGTTTTAGTGATTCAAATGCTTTATTTTTGTCATTTATTGCTTTCTTTACAGTTCTATTTATCCACATTGTTTTTTTTTTGTTCCTTAACCCTTTATTCCCATAAGGTATGTACCTCTCACAATGAGATTTTAGGATGCTTTTAAAAATATCCCATTTTGTGGCTGTATTTTTTATTTTTGAGGACTTTGTCCCAGTTAGTTAGGCCTATGGCCTCTCTTAGTTGGCTAAATTTAGCTTTTTTGAATTTTGGTGTTTTTGTTGCTCCCTGAAGAAACGCTCTTTTGAATGATAATTAGAAGGTTATTACTTTATGTTCACTATTTCCCAGGTGCCCCCAACCTGCACATCTGTTGTTCTGTCAGGTCTATTGGTTAATACTAAGTCCAGTATGGCCGTCCCTCTAGTCGGGTCTGGAACCAGTTGGGAAAGGTAATTGTCTTATTGCCAAGAACCTGTTTCCTTTATGAGATATACAAGTTTCAGTTTCCCAGTCTATATCTGGGTAGTTGAAGTCCCCCATAATAACCACCTCATTATGATTTGCCGCCTCGTCTATCTCGTTTAGTAGTAGATTTTCTGTGGACTCTGGTATATTAGGTGGTTTATAATAAACTACTATTAGTAATTTATTATTGTTTTTGCCTCCATGTATTTCTACCCACAGTGACTCCACATGTTCATGTCCCTCACTTATATCTTCCCGGTGTGTGGGCTTTAGACAGGACTTTACATAAAGGCAGACCCCCTCCCCCTCTCACATTAACTGCCCAGTCATAGCTATCATCCAGCCATGTCTCAGTTATTCCCACTATGTCATAGTCCTCCTCACACATCACTAATTCCAGTTCCCCAGTTTTATTAGGCTTCTGGCATTAGTATACATACATTTAAGAGGATTATGTATATTTTGTACCCTACACTTTTCCTTCTGAGCTGTTCTAGTCCCTCCTTCCATTTCTCCCCCAGTCCCATTACCTTGCCCCCGGTCTCTATATTCCCATAATTACCCTCCCTCCCTGTCCCTAGTTTAAACACTCCTCCAACCTTCTAGCCATCTTCTCCCCCAACATAGCTGCCCCTTCCCCATTGAGGTGCAGCCCATGCCTACGATAGAGCCTGTAGCCAACAGAGAAGTCAGCCCAGTTCTCCAGGAACCTAAATCCCTCCTTCCTACACCAGTTCTTGAGCCACTTGTTAACCTCCCTAATCTCCCTCTGCCTTTCTTGTGTGGCTCGTGGTACCAGTAGTATTTTGGAAAATACTACTTTTGAGGTCCTTGCCCTAAGCTTTTGACCTAAATCCCTAAAATCATTTTTAAGGACGCTCCACCTACCTCTAACTTTGTCATTGGTTCCGATATGGACCACGACCGCTGGATCTTCTCCAGCCCCTCCCAGTAATCTGTCAACCAGATCCACGATGTGTCAAACTCGAGTGCCAGGAAGACAACACACCGTTCGACGATCCCGGTCTTTGTGACAGATTGCCCTATCTGTACCCCTAATAATTGAGATTAATGCTGATTGACCATTCCCTCAGAAATTGCCAGGTTCAACCGTTTTATGTGTATGGAAGTGTGCTAGCTGTCTCCTGATGCCAGATACCAGTAGAGCTAAGGGCCAACAGCTATCAAAATGTATGGCCAGCTTAAGTCCTTCATCTGAATACCATGGCCAAGGCTGAGTAAATGAATAACAGCACAATTAGAGGAAAAATAATTTATAAAGCATGAATGGACACATTTTCCTGATGTCCATATTATTTTCCATCTTTTATTATGAACATCCTGTTTAGTCCACTTAAAACTGATCTACAATGTACAAAAAAAAAATTAAAAAGGCAGTCTCACAAGGACAACTTGTCCATATGCCCTATTAGGGCATCATAGGAAACCTTGGCCATTATTTTAATAAGTAACCCGATTTTCATAGGATTGAGAACTGTGGTGTCAGTAAAACTTGACCACCATGTGGTATGGTAAGTATAGTAGGTTTACCTCAGTCCAGATGTGTTGCAAGATCATCTATTGCTGTAGGAACAAAAGTGACGCTATATGGCTGTGCTAGGTGACAGTAGCAATGCAAGGCAGAGTAAAATGAATAACTGCATAATTAGAGGAAAAATTATTTATAAAGCATGAATGCAAACTTTTCCTGATGTCCATATTCTTTTCCATTATTATTATTTTTTACATCTTGTTTAGTCCACCAGTACAATGCAGTTTCGAAATAAACTGTAGGTACTGTAATGCATTTTTCCAGATTTCATTGCTAAATGAACAAGATTTACAATAGTTCAATGCAATATAATTTGTGTACAACCGCCCTATGATTTCTTTGCTCATGGAACCATAGGTCATCGTTCAGGGAGGTCTCATGTGGAAAAGATAATTGCATTTTCATTGCTGCTAGTTTTGGAAGCAAATAACAGGTCTCATAAGAAATAAAGGCTGCTGGCGAGCTAGTCAGCTGAGGTGCTATTATTGGATTTATTGTACAACCTTCCTTCCAAGAGCCAAAGCTAAAATGTTTGACGTTAGGGAGTATACAAAATAGAAGGCAGCAGCGGCCACCATTTCGGCATTACAATCTGTTTTTCTGGTGTGTGACATAATCTCTTTAACCTAAGAGCCATTTAGGTATGCCTAGTTTAAAGATATGGGGCTGATTCTCAAAAAAAACCATTGTAATGCAGTCTTTACACAATATAATGGTCTTTGGTTCTCCAGCTGCAGTAAGACTACAACCTGCAACTCGTAGGCCCCTCACACGGGCATGAATTCTGCGCGGGTGCAATTGAACGCATTGCACCCTCACTGAATCCGGACCTATTCACTTCAATGGGGCTGTGCAGATGAGCAGAGATTGTCACGCATCACTTGAGCGTTGCGTGAAAATCGCAGCATGTTCTATATTCTGTTGTTTTCACGCAACGCAGGCCCCATAGAAATGAATAGGGCTGCGTAAAAATCGCATAGCATCCGCAAGCAAGTGCGGATTCAATGCGATTTTCACGCATGGTTGCTAGGAGATGATGTTAGTAAATTGATTAAAGTCAATTTACTGTATTATGTTCCCTTATAACATGGTTATAAAGGAAAATAATAGCATTCTTAATACAGAATTCTTAGTAAAATGTTGCTTGAGGGGTTAAAAAAATATATATATACAGTACAGACCAAAAGTTTGGACACACCTTCTCATTCAAAGAGTTTTCTTTATTTTCATGACTATGAAAGTTGTAGATTCACACTGAAGGCATCAAAACTATGAATTAACACATGTGGAATTATATACATAACAAACAAGTGTGAAACAACTGAAAATCTGTCATATTCTAGGTTCTTCAAATTAGCCACCTTTTGCTTTGATTACTGCTTTGCACACTCTTGGCATTCTCTTGATGAGCTTCAACAGGTAGTCCCCTGAAATGGTTTTCACTTCACAGGTGTGCCCTGTCAGGTCTAATAAGTGGGATTTCTTGCCTTATAAATGGGGTTGGGACCATCAGTGGCAGTGAGGAGAAGTCAGGTGGATACACAGCTGATAGTCCTACTGAATAGACTGTTAGAATTTGTATTATGGCAAGAAAAAAGCAGCTAAGTAAAGAAAAACGAGTGGCCATCATTACTTTAAGAAATTAAGGTCAGTCAGTCAGCCGAAAAATTGGGAAAACTTTGAAAGTAAGGGCTATTTGACCATGAAGGAGAGTAATGGGGTGCTGCGCTAGATGACCTGGCCTCCACAGTCACCGGCCCTGAACCCAATCGAGATGGTTTGGGGTGAGCTGGACCGCAGAGTGAAGGCAAAAGGGCCAACAAGTGCTAAGCATCTCTGGGAACTCCTTCAAGACTGTTGGAAGACCATTTCAGGGGACTACCTCTTCAAGCTCATCAAGAGAATGCCAAGAGTGTGCAAGGCAGTAATCAAAGCAAAAGGTGGCTACTTTGAAGAACCTAGAATATGGCATATTTTCAGTTGTTTCACACTTGTTTGTTATGTATATAATTCCATATGTGTTAATTCATAGTTTTGATGCCTTCATAGTCACGAAAATAAAGAAAACTCTTTGAATGAGAAGGTGTGTCCAAACTTTTGGTCTGTACTGTATATATAATTAACTCCCCTCATCCACTTGATCACGCCGCCGGCATAGTCATTTTTTTCTTCTTTGAGGACCTGCAAAAGGACCTTTGATGATGTAATCGCACTCACCGCGACCACGTGGTGAGCGGTGACATCAGCGCAGGTCCTGTTGAATGACGATAGAAGGATCTTCTAACTTCATTCAGCAGGAACTGTGCTGACGTCACCATGCTCACCACTTGGTGATCGTGATTACTTCAAAAGGTCCTTTTGCAGGTCCTCAAAGAAGAAGAAAGAAGACTATGCCGGCTGCGTGATCAAGTGGATGAGGAAAGTTAATTTTTTTTATTTTACTTAGCATCCTGTATTAGGAATGCTATTATTTTCCCTTATAACCATGTTATAAGGGAAAATAACAACATCTACACAACACCGAACCCAAACCTGAACTTCAGTGAAGAAGTTCGGGTCTGTGTACCACTTTCAGTTTTTTATCACGCACGTGCAAAACGCCTTGCACTCGCGCGATAAAAACTGAACAACAGAACCCAATTGCAGTCAAAACTTGCGGGTTTCCTGCAATGCATCTGGAACAAATCCGGGACGCCCGTCTGAAAGAGACCTTAAGCCCGTTTCAGACGGGCTACTATTCCGCGCGGGTGCAATGCGCGAGGTGAACGCATTGCAGCCGCACTGAATCCGGACCTATTCATTTCAATGGGTTTGTGTACATGAGCGTTGATTTTTACGCATCACTTTCTCAGCGTTGCGTGAAAATGGCAGCATGTTCTGTATTCTGCGTTTTTCACGCAGCCCTCGCCCCAAAGAAGTGAAAGGGGCTGCGTGAAAAACGCATTGCATCCGGATGAACTCTTTTAATGCAAGTAACTTAGCAACAGTGAAGGGATTTTAAAGACAGGAAGTTCATTTCCCAGCGTCTGGCTGCAGGCCCTGCATTGTCAGGAGAGAAGGAGGAATTTTGGATTGCCCTTGCGGAGCAAAAGACACAATGATAAAGGCCCCAAAAGCCATAGATGTCCACAATATGATCATCTGGGACACCAGGTCGGCTTAATATTTGGACCGTTCAAAGAAGGAGGATGCATGGCATGAAATTACAAAATAAACTTTTTCACACCGTTTAGGACAATACTGCAGGCAACGACCGGCAGAGGTTGGGTAAGTAAAGTGGACAATCTATACACTGTCTTCCCTAGCATAGCACATGTCATACGTTATCTTCTATATGATTGTATTGCGTGGTAATTTTTTTTTGTGTTTTTTTATTACAAGTGGATGAAGTGAAAAGTCGCTGGAGAAGCTGTCGGGACCAATATCAAAAACAAATTCAGCAGCAAGGCCGCAGTGGGTCCAGGAAAAGACCCTATCGCTTCTCCAAACAACTGAGGTTCCTGGGCCCATTGATAGAGCTTCGTCCGTAAGTAAATTATAAACAATGCCGACTTACATGTTTTTCAATACACACTGTATGTTTACTATGTGGGTAATGTAATTTGTCCCAATGTGTAAAGGGAGGAGGAGGATGAACAGAGTAGTGCCCATTAGTCAAGTACTTGTGAAGAGGAGCCTCCTGCCCTGCAAGCTATGGGTGAAACCAGCAGTTCATCCACATCTCAGCCCCCAGCCTCCGCTGTGCCCCCATCCCAGTGTGCCATTACCAGGCCACTGGCGCAGGCAAATCCCTCCTGTCGAGGCTGGGACAAACAGCCAAGTTGTGGCAAATTTGTCTCCAGCCCGGCAGGAGGATAATTTTGATTTATTTCGCTGCAGTCTGGCGTTGTTTTTGAGGAGTCTGCCTCCAGAATGAGTGCTGAGAACCGAAGCGGCTTTCGGTATAGTACTGGAGCATGCCACTCCACCTAATGAGCCTTCTGAACTATTCCTTGCTCTGGAGAATTGGCGCAGCCATGGGCACATGTCAGGCCCCCGGCAAGCACAAATTCCCCAGATGCCACAGGGGCCCACACAGTTGCCTCACACAAGCCAATTTTATGGGCAACATACTGACCCATATGCCCAGTATCATGGCAACACACCATATGGTCAGCCTGGCCCCTCACCACTCTGGGCCACCTTCACATCCCTCTTATCCTTGGCCCCAGGTTCAGGGTCCAAATGGGTCACCCAGACGTTATCTAAATTTGTAAGTTTTATTTACACATTATTGTTTATATATTTTTTTACTACTGCTAAAATATATATATATATATATATATATATATATATATATATATATATATATATACACACACACTAAAAAAAACTGTTTGTTTTTCACCAATTTCCTTGTTTCCTGTCTTTATTATATACATTGGATTCTTATATTTAGGTAACATTTTATTTTACACGTTTATTATACATTTATATATCCTACATACAGGGGAAGTTAAACGCAGTGCCACTCAAACTATTTTCTATCATGTTTTGTTTTGCTATTTAAAGTTGAGGGAAAGCTTAATGCAGCAAAGTACATGAATATTCTTAATGAAAACCTGTTCAAGAGTGCTCTGGACCTCAGACTGGGCCGAAGGTTTATACAGATGTGCAAACCTTGAAGTATCATATACAAGATTGGAGGATGTAATCACTGCCAAAAGTGCTGAGTAAGGCTGGGTTCACACGAGCGGATGCAGTGCATGACATCCACTCTGTGAATGACAGCCAAAACCCGATGCAGACTGCAGAGGCACGGAGCATTAACATGACTGATAATGCTCCGTGCCTCTCTGTGACCTCTTTACTACGAAATCACAGTGACAACTTTATCTCCCTGTGATTTCGTAGTAAAAAGGTCACAGAGAGGCACGGAGCATTATCAGTCATGTTAATGCTCCGTGCCTCTGCAGTCTGCATCGGGTCTTGGCTGTCATTCACAGAGCGGATGTCATGCACGCCATCCGCTCGTGTGAACCCAGCCTAAAGGCCCTGAATACTTATGTCAATACAAGATTTTATTTTTCCCTTTTCTATAAATTAGCAAAGATTTCAAACATTCTGCCTTTGCTTTGTTATTGTTATGGGGTATTGAGTGCAGAATGATGGAGAAAAATGGGAACTTTATTTTTGCCGAAGGCCGCAACATAGCAAAATGTGAAAAAATGTGAAAGGGTCTGAAAACTTTTCAAATGCACTGTATGTATTTTAGGCAGATTTGATTAGCAATTTCCATACAAGTTAATGAGGAAGCAGAAAAGCATCACTTGAAAATGCTTCTAAAAACTCTACCACCAAAAATGAACTGCTTTCAGCTACTGATATTTCTGCTGTAGATGATGGCATGTGAACATAGAGTGCCCATCTAAGGGCTCTTTCACAGTTGCGTTGTTCTTTTCCGGCATAGAGTTCCGTCGTCGGGGCTCTATGCCGGAAAAATCCTGAATAGGATTATCCCCATGCATTCTGAATGGAGATGCATCAGGATGTCTTCAGTTCCGGACCGGAACATTTTTTGGCCGGAGAAAATACTGCAGCATGCTGCGCCTTTTGCTCCGGCCAAAAATCCTGAACACTTGCCGCAAGGCCGGATCCGGAATTAATGCCCATTGAAAGGCATTAATCCGGATCCAGCCTTAAGCTAAACGCCGTTTCGGCGCATTACCGGATCCGACGTTTAGCTTTTTCTGAATGGTTACCATGGCTGCCAGGACGCTAAAGTCCTTGCAGCCATGGTAAAGTGTAGTGGGGAGCGGGGGAGCAGTATACTTACCGTCCGTGCGGCTCCTGGGGCGCTTCAAAGTGACGTCAGGGCGCCCCATGCGCATGGATGACGTGATCGCATGGATCACGACATCCATGCGCATGGGGCGCTCTGACGTCATTCTGGAGTGCCCCGGGAGCCGCACGGACGGTAAGTATACTGCTCCCCCGCTCCCCACTACTACTACGGCAAACAGGACTTTAATAGCGTCCTGGCTGCCATAGCAACGATGAATGCATTTTGAAGACGGATCAGTCTTCAAATGCTTTCAGTTCACTTGCGGTGTTACGGATCCGGCGGGCACCTCCGGCAAATGGAGTACACGATGGATCCGGACAACGCAAGTGTGAAAGAGGTCTAAGTTTACTACATTAGTAAATCTGCCTCATTGTAATTTTTCCTATATAGACAAGGCAGTATTTAGCATGTTCCTTCATAATTTCCAGATTTGCAGTATGCATATCCAAAAGGAGAAAGCCAAGGTCGTCTAGCAGGAATTCCCTTTGGCCAGGCAAGAATGAAAAAAATAACTTCTTTCAATATTGCTACTCAGTTTGCGTTTAGGAAAATAGCAGGCCAAGGACATTTTCTGTGCCATATAGTTTCCAAGAGCTTAACAAAAAAAAAAAAAAGAATAATATGTGAAATAGTTGAAAACAATGTTTTATTAAATAAAATATGTTTTATACATTTATGAAAACTGTGCAACTTTTTGGAAATGCTCTTCAGCAACCAGATCACGCCCTGCCAGCTGCCACCCCATGTTTTACTCTCTATACCTAGAGAGCAACACTGCTATATACTTGTGTGTGCACAGATGCAGACACAAGCAGAAGACAGCTCCAGGGAAAGGAGTACTATGTTGCCAATTCCTCCACCCACAATCTTTCAGGACAAGTAGAAGTGGCATAGTTTTGTCCTTTGGCTTGCCTCTTATACATAGTAACATAGTATGTAAGGCCAAAAAAGACATTTTCCATCCAGTTCAGCCTGTTATCCTGCAAGTTGATCTAGAGGAAGACAAAAAAAAACAAAAACAAAAAAAACCACAACAAACTGAGGTAGAAGCCAATTTTCCCCACTTCAGGGGGAAAAAAATTATATCCTGACTTCAATCAGGCAATCAGAATAATTCCCTGGATCAACGACTCCTCTCTAGTAGCTATAGCCTGTAATATTATTACGCTCCAGAAATACATCCAGGCCCCTCTTGAATTCTTTTATTGTACTCACCATCACCACCTCCTCAGGCAGAGAGTTCCATAGTCTCACTGCTCTTACCGTAAAGAATCCTCTTCTATGTTTGTGTACAAACCTTCTTTCCTCCAGATGCAGAGGATGTCCCCTCGTCACAGTCCTGGGGATAAATAGATGATGGGATAGATCTCTGTACTGACCCCTGATATATTTATACATAGTAATTAGAAAAAAGATGACTGAGGGGAGATCTAAAGTGAATAACCCTAATGTTGATAACCTTTTAGAGTACTGTAGTCCCCCCATTCCAGTTATTAGTTTAGTTGCCCTCCTCTGTACCCTCTCCAGCTCTGCTATGTCTGCCTTGTTCACAGGAGCCCAGAATTGTACACAGTACTCCATTTTTGGTTGGGTAACACTGACATGGAAAAGGACCTAGGAATTTGAGTGAACAGCAAACTAAGCTGTAAAAACCAGTGTCAGGCAGCTGCTGTCAAGGCCAATAAGATAATGGGTTGCATCAAAAGGGGCATAGATGCCCGTGATGAGAACATAGTTCTACCACTTTAAAAAATCGCAGACCACACATGGAGTACTGTGTACAGTTCTGGGCTCCTGTGAACAAGGCAGACATAGAAGAGCAGGAGAGGGTACAGCGGAGGGCAACTAAAGTAATAACTGGAATTGGGGGGGGGGGGCTACAGTACCCTGAAAGATTATCAACAGAGTTTTTTACTTAAAAAAAAAAAAGACGACAGAGGGGAGATCTAATTACTATGTATAAATATATCAGGGGTCAGTACAGAGATCTCTCCCATCATCTATTTATCCCCAGGACTGTGACAAGGGGACATCCTCTGCGTTTGGAGAAAAGAAGGTTTGTACAGAAACATAGAAGAGGATTCTTTACGGTAAGAGCAGTGAGACTATGGAACTCTCTGCCTGAGGAGGTGATGATGGTGAGTACAATAAAGGAATTCAAGAGGGGCCTGGATGTATTTCTGGAGTGTACTAATATTATAGGCTATAGCTACTAGAGAGGGGTCGTTGATCCAAGGAGTTATTCTGATTGCCTGATTGGAAGGAATTTTTTTCCCCTTAAGTGGGGAAAATTTTCTTCTACCACAGTTTTTTTTTTTGCCTTCCTCTAGATCAGGGGTCTCCAAACTTTTCAACAGGAGGGCCACATTGAAGATTTTACAAGTATTCGGGGGCCGGAAAAAAAAATCAGTTATGTATTAAATTAAATGTATATATTTTACATGGATCGTTTTTGTAATCAGCATGATATGACTGAGAACAAAAGAGAAAAAACTTTAG
The DNA here is from genome assembly GCF_905171765.1 of Bufo bufo. NCBI lineage: Eukaryota > Metazoa > Chordata > Amphibia > Anura > Bufonidae > Bufo > Bufo bufo. The sequence goes on along the minus strand of NC_053392.1, from coordinate 155,673,427 downwards.
CAAAACAACGCAAAGACACCCGTGTCCCTATCAGCGGTGTCCCCATCAGCACAGCAATGTCCCCATCAGCACAGCAATGTCCCCATCAGCACAGCAATGTCCCCATCAGCACAGCAATGTCCCCATCAGCACAGCAATGTCCCCATCAGCACAGCAATGTCCCCATCAGCACAGCAATGTCCCCATCAGCACAGCAATGTCCCCATCAGCACAGCAATGTCAGCATCAGCACAGCAATGTCAGCATCAGCACAGCAATGTCCCCATCAGCACAGCAATGTCCCCATCAGCACAGCAATGTCCCCATCAGCACAGCAATGTCCCCATCAGCACAGCAATGTCCCCATCAGCACAGCAATGTCCCCATCAGCACAGCAATGTCAGCATCAGCACAGCAATGTCAGCATCAGCACAACAATGTCCCCATCAGCACAGCAATGTCCCCATCAGCACAGCAATGTCCCCATCAGCACAGCAATGTCCCCATCAGCACAGCAATGTCAGCATCAGCACAGCAATGTCAGCATCAGCACAGCAATGTCAGCATCAGCACAGCAATGTCCCCATCAGCCGTGTCACCCTTAAGCACAGCAATGTCCCCATCAACGATGTCCCCATCAGAACAGCAATGTCCCCATCAGCAGAGTCCCCATTAGCAGCTGATAGGGGCCACCACTGATGGGGACACTGCTGTTGGGGACGCGGCTGATGGGGACACCATTGATGGGGACACCCGTGTCCCTATCAGCGGTGTCCCCATCAGAACAGCAATGGCCAAATCAGAACAGCAATGTCCCCATCAGAAAAGCAATATTCCCATAAAAAAAAAAATATTCCCATAAAAAAAACAATATTCCCATCAGAAAAACAATATTCCCATCATGGGGACACCCACTGATGGGGACGCTGCTGTTGGGGACATTGCTGTGCTGATGGGGACACCTCTGATGGGGACATTGCTGTGCTGATGGGGACATCGATTATGGGGTTACCGCTGATGGGGACATTGCTATCCTGATGGGGACACCATTGATGTGGACACCCATGTCCCCATCAGCAGTGTGCCAAACAGCGGTGTCCCCAGCAATGTCCCCATCAGAACAGAATTGTCCCCATCAGCAGTGTGCCCATCATCGCTGATGGGGACACCTCTGATGGGGACATTGCTGTGCTGATGGGGACACCATTGATGGGGACACCCGTGTCCTCATCAACGGTGTCCCCATCAGAACAGCAATGTCCCCATCAGCACAGCAAAGTCCCCATCAGCAGTGTCCCCAGCAGCACAGCAATATCCCCATCAGTATGTGTCCTCAGCAGCTTGTGTCCCCATCAGCGCAGCACAGCAATGTCAGCGTTCCCCATTGTGTCCCCATCAGCGTTGTGCAACACTTGCCTCCGCTGTAGCCGGCTTCTGCTCCTCTTCTTTTTTTTTTCTTCTTGGACTCCTGAGTCCCGACTCCCGCCCGCTGCTACACACGTGGATTTGTTATTTCAAACAGCGGGCGGGAAGAGGGGAGGTGCCGCACCTGTGACGTCACTGGTTGCCGGGACATCGGCGGTCCCAGCAGCCAATCAAAAAGCACAGCGTGACAGCATGGGCGGTTGTGCGGCTTTCGTTCCTGCAACCTGTCAGCTGCGGGCGGGCCGGATCGAACGCACAAGCGGGCCGGTTGTGGCCCGCGGGCCGGGGTTTGGAGACCCCTGCTCTAGATCAACCTGCAGAATAACAGGCCAAACTGGATGGACAAATGTCTTTTTTCGGCCTTATATACTATGTTACTAGTGTACATACATATATCTGCTCTCTCAGACTTGTGTACGAAACATCATCAGAGCAGGGAGAGAAGCTGACATCACAGGTCATGTGCCCCTTATTGAAATCTGAGAAAGCAGCAACTGGAGATAAAGTAAGTGCATTGTAAAGTCCTTACATTTGCCTAGTTAGAAACATACAAAGAACAAAAAATAACTCAGACAACCTCTTTAACTTGGTCACCTTGCAGCCCAGGGATGCAGAGGATGACAGACAAGTATGTTTACTTCAATAAAACCTGGGCAGCCAGGGGCCTCCATTAGGAAAGCTGGGGAACAGTATACAGTCATGTATGCTTGGATAGTGCACACATAACTGTACAGTACATAGCATTTTGAACAATTACATTGGAAATTCGCCAACCACTTCAGTTATTAATTAACTCCTACTACAATTCATGCATCTTGTGGATTATTCTCTAATTAAATACATATGAGGCATCTGTTTTATACACAGTAGGCACTCTTTGTGTTGTAAAATTGGCGGTGGATGAGATAGTTATAAAAAATAAATGTAAAACGTTTATTGATAATTGATGTTTTTTTCATATAGCAAAAATAAATAAAACAAATGTTACATAGATCTATTTTATAAATATTCCATCCCCCAACCATAATCATTAAAAAGGTTGCTATATATGGCAATCCCCCTAGAATAAGCATAATTGTGCACTTTGTATATATTAATAATCTGTGGGGTCCGCACAGATGATATTTGAGCCCCATTGGGGACAGTTAGATGCCAATGTCTAATGACTGTATATAGCAGCGCTATATAAGTGCATACAATAAATAAATAAAAAGAAATGTACACTTTATATAATGTGACAAAACGTCTAGAGCAGTCACTTCATTGCAATTTGTGCAAAATGTTGTAAATATATATATATATATATATATTATATACATATACAGGGAGTGCAGAATTATTAGGCAAGTTGTATTTTTGAGGATAAATTTTATTATTGAACAACAACCATGTTCTCAATGAACCCAAAAAACTCATTAATATCAAAGCTGAATATTTTTGGAAGTAGTTTTTAGTTTGTTTTTAGTTTTAGCTATTTTAGGGGGATATCTGTGTGTGCAGGTGACTATTACTGTGCATAATTATTAGGCAACTTAACAAAAAACAAATATATACCCATTTCAATTATTTATTTTTACCAGTGAAACCAATATAACATCTCAACATTCACAAATATACATTTCTGACATTCAAAAACAAAACAAAAACAAATCAGTGACCAATATAGCCACCTTTCTTTGCAAGGACACTCAAAAGCCTGCCATCCATGGATTCTGTCAGTGTTTTGATCTGTTCACCATCAACATTGCGTGCAGCAGCAACCACAGCCTCCCAGACACTGTTCAGAGAGGTGTACTGTTTTCCCTCCTTGTAAATCTCACATTTGATGATGGACCACAGGTTCTCAATGGGGTTCAGATCAGGTGAACAAGGAGGCCATGTCATTAGATTTTCTTCTTTTATACCCTTTCTTGCCAGCCACGCTGTGGAGTACTTGGACGCGTGTGATGGAGCATTGTCCTGCATGAAAATCATGTTTTTCTTGAAGGATGCAGACTTCTTCCTGTACCACTGCTTGAAGAAGGTGTCTTCCAGAAACTGGCAGTAGGACTGGGAGTTGAGCTTGACTCCATCCTCAACCCGAAAAGGCCCCACAAGCTCATCTTTGATGATACCAGCCCAAACCAGTACTCCACCTCCACCTTGCTGGCGTCTGAGTCGGACTGGAGCTCTCTGCCCTTTACCAATCCAGCCACGGGCCCATCCATCTGGCCCATCAAGACTCACTCTCATTTCATCAGTCCATAAAACCTTAGAAAAATCAGTCTTGAGATATTTCTTGGCCCAGTCTTGACGTTTCAGCTTGTGTGTCTTGTTCAGTGGTGGTCGTCTTTCAGCCTTTCTTACCTTGGCCATGTCTCTGAGTATTGCACACCTTGTGCTTTTGGGCACTCCAGTGATGTTGCAGCTCTGAAATATGGCCAAACTGGTGGCAAGTGGCATCTTGGCTGCTGCACGCTTGACTTTTCTCAGTTCATGGGCAGTTATTTTGCGCCTTGGTTTTTCCACACGCTTCTTGCGATCCTGTTGACTATTTTGAATGAAACGCTTGATTGTTCGAGGATCACGCTTCAGAAGCTTTGCAATTTTAAGAGTGCTGCATCCCTCTGCAAGATATCTCACTATTTTTGACTTTTCTGAGCCTGTCAAGTCCTTCTTTTGACCCATTTTGCCAAAGGAAAGGAAGTTGCCTAATAATTATGCACACCTAATATAGGGTGTTGATGTCATTAGACCACACCCCTTCTCATTACCGAGATGCACATCACCTAATATGCTTAATTGGTAGTAGGCTTTCGAGCCTATACAGCTTGGAGTAAGACAACATGCATAAAGAGGATGATGTGGTCAAAATACTCATTTGCCTAATAATTCTGCACGCAGTGTACATACACACACATATACATACACACATTTTTTATTATATTTTACATTTTTATATTTTTCCAACATTTGCACCAATTGCACTGAAGTGACAACTCTAGACTATTTTGTCATATTTAGAGATGAGCGAAGTTTTTATTTGTGATGAATTACTTTGTCATAAATAGCATTTTGTAAGTAGCCCTTGAACCCCTTAGATACCGCCTTCATCGTTGGTCGTGGCATCTGAGATCAATATTAAAACAATTTAGTAGTTGCTAATAAAAAAATTTTTAATAAATAAATAAAACTAAAATGTGTTCTTGCAGCATCTATTTGAGACCCATTCATTTCTATGGGGCCTGCATTGCGTGAAACACATAATATAGAACATGCTGCGATTTTCACGCAATGCACAAGTGATGCGTGAAAATCATCTGCACAGCCCCATTGAAGTGAATGGGTCCGGATTCAGTGCGGATGCAATGCGTTCACCTCACGCATTGCACCTACGCGGAAAACTCGCCCGTGTGAAAGGGGCCTAAGGGGAGCATGTGCAACCACCTCAGTGATCCTACTGTCAGTGTTGAGTGACTCAAAGTGAAACAAATTGACTTCGATCCGAATTTCAGGGAAAATTCTATTCACCATGAAACTGAATTTCCTTGCACTTCATGGTAATGAATTATTTTTTCCTGAAATGGTGGTAATACAAAAAAAAAAAAAAAGGAACTGCATTTGCTGATTAACTGTTAATGTCAGATACTGAGATGAGCCATGAACCCTGGGCAGGGGCAGGGCTTGCGATCGCCATTCCCTGTCATTGCGCCCACAACAAAAAATGGAATGCCATTCATGATGAAGTAATTCGTAACAAATCAAATTTGTGAAGCAGCCGAATCAAATTTTTGTTAACTTTGCTCATCTCCAATTACTGGGATGGTGGACAAATAAGTAGAAAATGAACCTGCAGATGGCACTATACATGTAATAACTCAATTCCATGTAAGTTTCTAATTCATTTCCAGTTACATTTTTAATTATCTGGAAATAGAAAAAGTATTCCTATCCAGGTGCTTGTTCAAAAGAATTGTAGAATGTTTTTTGTGGATCAACCCCTTTAATTTAAAGTCAGTCACATTTCATTGTTCAGCTTTATATAGCTCGTACAAGAATAAAAATGCAATTTTTTAGAAATAGCACCACTTTCGGAGTAGGTTGCAATACTGTATAGCAATTAATAAGTAACAGTGGTATTCTGATAGAAAAAAGTCATGATTTTGTAATCTCGTAACTCCATAGATACATTGACTGCAACACTGGTGTTCTTTTAAAACCATTTGAGATAATACAAACGTATTTTATTTTCAAGAGTCTTTTGTATAGGTTTCTACCTTAAAGGAAATGTGCGTACAGACACAAGGATGGCTCAGTGGTTAGCACTGTTAGCTTGCATCACTGGGATCCTTGGTTCAAATGCTACCAAAAGAAAATGGCTGAAAGTTACTAATCCTAAATACGCTTGTACCTGATGGTCTGAACGACAATAGAAAACACTAAATAGCACATACTCCCTTGTCTTTTTGCTTATTATATGATTTCTATTTTATTATTCTAGAGATGACGTGTGTGCATGCATACATGTGTGCTGTGAGGCACTGACAGGCCTCATATATGAAGGAAGGTATGTGCCTCCGAGAATGATGCAGGAAACCTATTCGGTCTTCAGACATGCATATCGTGGTTTGCTGTGGTTCATCTGAGACGTGCCACCAAGGTACCCGGCCTTGGTGGAGTGGAAGCCAGTAGCTAGAGTGTCCACCAAGATAGGTAGTGGACACTGTTGTTACCTAGTATAGCTGGTATCAGCTAATCCGGGCTTGGCTTTAACTGGGAATAAGCAAAGAGCTGGGTGGGTGCTTATTCCCCACGATCCACTCCGGGTTTTATATGTGGCTCGTCCACGTTGTGTTTAAAAAGTCAGCAGCATGAAGCGGGGTGCGTCTGCTAGAGTAGAAGGCTACAGATCACCAAGTGCAAGGCACATGTGGACGGATGTAAAGGAGGTCTGAGCCTTACTCATGTCAGTTGTTAGGACTGATTACCTGACCTGGCTTTACTGAACTGTAAGTTGTTTGTTGTGTCTCTGCCTTTCTTCAACAGTGGTCGTAGGAGCCCACGTCATTACAGTGCATATGTGGGGACATACAATATGTGTGTGTGTGTATTAAAAGAAATAGATATATATTGTCTGAAAATTCTCTTCTTGGGAAAGTTTAATTACAGACTATGGGGATGTTAATCTGTTGTAATATACCTGCTAAAAAATAGCAAACGGAGAACAAGAGAAGAGAGGATAGAGAAATTATTATATTCATGGTCTATCTTATTTATAACTAAGATTTATTGTATCCTTTGGTATATACACAGTGTGCATTCCGTTTCTGTATTTCGGTTCCACTAAAAGATATAACTTGTCCTATTACTGTCCGCATAACGGACAAGGATAGTACTGTTCTATTAGGGGCCAGCTTTTCCGTTCAATATGTAATGCACACAGACGTCATACGTATTTTTTGCGGACCGCAAAATACATACGGTCGTGTGCAATAGGCCTTAATCAGTGATTCCTCTTTTTATACCCATTTTATACTCTTAATTATTATTTTTCTTTGCACAAAAGTTTATTGATTATTTCATATTCACATTAGGTCCTTTTATCTTGTACAGGTTGTCCACAACTTTCTTCAATCCGGCAATACATCACTCACATCATACTAAACCTGCCCTTTCTATCATTTCGCCCCCACCCCCAACACGCCTTCATTGTATTAATACTACAGATTTCACATCCACTGCTCTTATATATCGCTGCTCATATACACACTTTATCCACACGGCACTGCCCTGTTTGATGAAGGTTGTGAGTGAACAGTGACCTATGTTCTCCTTCCGGTTCTTGAGGGGTTACAAACCACCATGAGGACGCTGTATGTTCATATGCCTGATGAAGCTGGCAGACCGCCAGCGAAACACGTTGCATGTTTCCTCCCAGACACTATAAGGGGGCATTCACACAACCGTATGTACCATATAAGACACACCTGCCCATAAAATACATTTTTCATTAGACCTCAGATCAGACCCCTAATGTTAATCAGACCTCAGCTTAGAGCCCCCAATGTTAATAAAACCCTAATCAGACCTTAGCTCGGACCCCCAGTATTAATAAGACCCCCAATCAAACTTTATCTCAGACCTCAGTTAAGACCCCCAATGTTCATGATACCTTCAATCAGATCTCAGATCAGACCGCCATGTTATTCAGACCACAGGAGAGGGGGGGCATCTTATAAACTGAAAAATACAGTATTTTGTGGCCCACAAAATGTAGATAGGCAAAATACAGATGACGTATGATGCGCATCCATATGACAGTTTTGCAAAATATAGAACATTTCTTAATCTTGGATGCTAAATGCGGACCATGGACCCATTGAAATCAATGAGTCCACAAAAGAAATGGATGCAACACAAACATCACCTGCATTTTGTGTATCCACATTTGTTGACTGCAAAATGCACACAGGCATGTTAATGTTGCCTTACCAACCGTACACCTTCTATAGGTCCCAAAGCAGGTATGTGATATGTAACCTTCATAGTGATAGGTTAGGATACTTTCACACCAGCGTCTTTGCTGGATCAGTCATGGATCGGCAAAAACATTTCCGTTACTGATAATACAACCGTCTGAATCAGTTATTAATGGATCCGGTTGTATTATCTTTAAAATAGCCAAGACGGATCCGTCATGAACACCATTGAAAGTCAATGGGGGACAGATCCGTCTTCTATTGTGTCATAGAAAACGGATCCGTCCCTATTGACTTAGGTCTCAAGCACACGAACATATGTATTTTGTGGTCCGCAAAAAAACGGATCCGTAAAAAATACGGATGATGTCGGTGTGCATTCTGTGTTTTGTGGAAAGGAACAGCTGGCCCCTAATAGAACAGTACTTTCCTTGTCCGTAATGCAGAAATACAGTCATACAGAAACGGAATGCAGATGGAGTAACTTTTTTTTTTTTTTGGCGGACCCATTGAAATGTATGGTTCCTTATACGTTCCGCCCAAAAAATAAAAATAAATGACGTGTAAAGAAAATACGTTTGTATGCACATGGCCTTACATTGTGTCTCAGTCTTGCTCCGCACCACATCGCGGACAGAAAAACGCCGCTTTCAGCATTATTCTGTCCGCGATGGGGACGCAACCAAATGAAACGGAATGTATTCTGGTGAATTCCGTTTGGTTCAGTTTTGTCCCCATTGACAATGAGTGGGGACAAAAACGGAAGCGTTTTCCCCTCAATTGAGATCCTATGACTGATCTCAATAGCGGAAAGGGAAAGCTCAGGTGTGAAAGTAGCCTTAGTGGTCTTCCTATAAAATTGGCTATAGCTTATATATGTGTGTTTGGATGGTGAGCACCTTGGTGGACAAGGACTGATGACCATCTTTGTACAGGTCTGCAGAATACTGGATGTTGGCGCTATGTAAGCAACAAGAAATAAATACAATGTATAATAGGAATATATGCTTGTATGTGAGACCAGTTCCCGAGGTGGAAGTATCAGCAAAATGCTCAAAGTCACAAGATCTATGCAGTGGTTCCTCAATGACACCGTCTTCTGCAGTAAAAGGAAGGAGATCTAGCTTTTCCTTTCAGACAAGAGTCACAATGTACTAAAAAACAAACTGGTTTTCACACGTCTACTGTATAAGCAAAAGGATCTATGATACTTCCTGAAGTAGTAAAGGCATCAATCTGGTTTCACCTCCGATGATGTGATCTTTACAGAATACAGCTGTTAACCAACTCTATCTCCAAACAGGAAACAGCAGTACCGTATATATAGAGAGAGATGGGAACAAGCATACTCGGCTTAAGAAGTTTAGATGTTGTAATACCCATGAACTGGATAATCCCCCCCCCCCCCCCATATTTTCTATCAATTATTTATGTGGTAAGACCTGCAGGTATCTTCCTGTATATATGGATTCTGTAATGTCACAAGTTTATTCATATAATTAATGGAACGCAAATTATATCAACAACACATGATGGTAAAATGGGTCTCAAGTTTCTCCAGTTATCTAAAAAAAACAGACTGGTAGATCATTTGCCTTCCTAAGGCCCCTTTCACACGGGCGAGAATTCCGTGCGGGTGCAATCCGGGCCGCCCGTGTGAAAGAGGCCTAAGAATTTGTCTCTACTCTGTATATGGGCTTGATGCAGAGGAATTAGATGTAAGTCTGGAAATGTATACTATATTCTTCTGAAACGCAGCAGTATAGATGCCGCTTTGTGCCAGTATGTGCGTACCTTAGACGTAGCCTCTAAAGCGACTATGAGGTCTGTGAAGACAGGCAATCTTGTCAAGTAAGGGAGGTGACAACCAAGTAGTAAGTCCTATTCTAGGGAAGTGTGGCATGGAGGGGAAAAAGGAACCATTTTAGCCAAATTATCCATTCAAGTATGCATTTATTTATTTTTTTTACATCTAAGGGCCACAAATTGCAGTCTGCAATGCACGGGCACCGACCGTGGGGCAGCCGCATGCGGATCGTGAATGGGGTCCACACAGCAAAAAAGTAGTGCATTCACTACTTTTTTGCGGTACAGAGGCACTCCGTAGTGCTTCCGTGGGGTTCTGATCCGTGCTTCCGCACCGCATCTCCGGGATTTTGGACCCACTCAAGTGAAGGCCTCTTGCACACGAACGTTGTGCATCCATTCCGTGCATTGGGGACTTCAATTTGCGGTCCCCAATGCACGGGCAACGTCCGTGTGGCGGCTGGAACGGATCGAGACCCATTCAACTTGAATGGGACCGTGATTAGCCCGCACCGCAAAAATAGAAAAAGTAATTATTTAGGCATGGCTAGAAACACCATAGAAGCACTCCATAGTGCTTCTGTGGGGGTTCCGATCCGTGCTGCCATTCCGCATCTCCGTGATTGCGGACCCATTCAAGTGAATGGGTCCGTATCCGTGATGCGGAGTGCACATGGCCCAGTGCCCGTGTATTGCGGACCCGCCGTATACGGGCTGCAATACGGCCACTGGCACACAACGTTCGGGTGCAAGAGGCCTTAGAGATTAAATAATTTCCCAAAATTCAGGTCCAATTTGGTCGAAACGGGCATCACATTCGATTCAGTCCAAATCAAAAGTGCCCCGATTGCCATGAAAAGTTGGGTATAACAATCTGACTCTCCTTAGACTGTACCAACCCCTTTCAAGCTTTTTAATGCCAAGAAGCAATGGCAGTGACAAATTGCTATGGGTAAACAGATGGTAGCCGGTGGTAATAGCCTGTCTAATAACACACCACGCTGTCGTTTTTAATTACAAAATAGTCCAAAAGTTAACCCATTATATATGGACTTTAAGGGCTCTTTCACACGAGCAGATGCCATGCAGGTAATCCGCTGCATGAAAAAGTGCCAAGCCCCACTCCGGACAGCAGAGACACGGAGCAGTAACATGATTGATAATGCTCTGTGCCTCTCTGTGACCTTTTTACTACAAAATCACGGTGACAACTTTATCTCACTGTGATTTTGTAGTAAAAAGATCACAGAGAGGCACGGAGCATTATCAATCATGTTAATGCTCCGTGTCTCTGCTGTCCAGAACGGGGCTTGGCTCTCTTTCACGCAGCGGATTACCTGCATGGCATCTGCTCGTGGGAAAGAGCCCTAAAGGGATTCTGTCACCTCCATATGGCCAAACACAACTTACATTGTCCTATACATGAATGTAATAGTAACTATTACACTTGCATTAGCTGGAAAAACGAAGTTTCATTCATATGCAAATGAGCAATTGCAAGTGGCCAGGAGCGGTGTTCACGGTGTTGGAGCCCAGGCTGCTCTGCCCTTTTTTCATTGTTTCCCCAGCCTCTGCATATGCCCGCCCTCCTATTCTCTTGTGTCATCCTTTGGTCCGGCCGAGATCCCGCACCTGCGCACTGCCTCACTGGGGCATGTGCACTGCGATGCCCATTGTCGGCGCAGCATCGCTTTTAGGCCCCTTTCACACAGGAAAAAAAATAGCATTCTGAATACAACATGCATAGTACAATAGGGCGGGAGGGGTTAAGAAAATAATAATTATAATTTAACTCACCTTAATCCACTTGATCGCACAGCCCGGCATCTCTTCTGTCTTCTTCTTTGCTGTGTGCAGGAAAAGGACCTGTGGTGACGTCACTCCGGTCATCACATGATCCATCACCATGGTAAAAGATCATGTGATGGACCATGTGATGACCGGAGTGACGTCACCACAGGTCCTTTTCCTGCACACAGCAAAGAAGAAGACAGAAGAGAACCCGGGCTGCGCGATCAAGTGTATTAAGGGGAGTTAAATATTTTTTACCCCTCCAGCCCTATTGTACTATGCATTCTGTATTCAGAATGCTATTATTTTCCCTTATAACCATGTTAATAAGGGAAAATAATACAATCTACAGAATACCTAACCCAAACCTGAACTTCTGTGAAGAAGTTCGGGTTTGGGTACCAAACATGCCGATTTTTCTCACGCGCGTGCAAAACGCATTACAATGTTTTGCACTCGCGCGGAAAAAATTACTCATGCTTCTGCAATGCACCCGCACCTTTTCCCGCAAAGCCCATGTGAAACCAGCCTAACTACTAAGCACGCGCCAGTGAACGGCAAGAAACCAACGGCAAGGGGGCGTTCGCCGGCGCATGCGCAGTAGTTAAAGCGATGCCGTGCCCACAGTGGGCATCACAGTGCGCATGTCTCAGCCCAGCGAGGCAATGCGCGGGATCTCGGCCAGACCGAAAGATGACGCAATACAATAGGAGGGCAGGCAGAGGCAGAGGTTGGGGCGGGGAAACAATAAAAAAGAGGCTCCGTGCTCCAACACAGTGAACGCCGCCCCTGGGCACTTGCGAACGCTCATTTGCATATAATTTAAACTTTGATTTTCTAGCTTCTGTAAGTGTAAAGAAAAACTCCATTCATGTATGGGTGTGCTATAGGAAAATGTAAGTATATGGCCATATGGAGGTGACAGACTCCATTTAACAACCGCACAGCCTTTGCTTATACTGGTTTCTAAGGCAGTCAGTCATTCTCAGGGGTGGTTTCACACACAGCATTTTTTTGTTTTTAAAACCATGCCATTTCAAGATGGGTTTTATCAGCCAAATCCAGAAGTGACACTTAACTTTCCACTGAGGTCGAAGAAGAAGGAAAAAAAGAAGGGGTCCAGTTTCTACAGTACTATGAGAAAGATGTGATCAAGTGGTTGTGCGAGTACCAAAATGTCACGATTGCTGAAACGCCTAAGGCCAAAATTAAATTGAAATTCTGGGAGGATTCTGTACGACACAGTAACCCAATTATACACCGTAGCTCAGCTTGAACTTTCTGCCCAAAGGCGATTAAATAGTGGGATCCACCAATTCACACAATTCTACTTTACATAACCTCTAAGGCCTCTTTCATTTTGTGATGCAACGCAGCACATATTGCTGTCCATATGGGTTATGTGATAAATTAGATATAAGCAGTGGAAATTCAAAGCTAAAACTCTTATTTAGCATGTTCACTAAAACCATAAACTGTGCTGTCTCTGGGAACATTAAGCTTTTCTGACCTTTTTAGAGGGACTGCTTTGGTCCTGACGCGGAGTATGCAGTGTGGCTCAGCTCTTGGCTACAGATTTCTTACCAATTTTAATCCCACATAACCATTTGTGCTGTGCTATACACATTCACTATACAAGTATGCATTGCTCAGCAATTAAAGGGCATCTGTCCCTGTATACCAGTAGGTAAAAAGGTCGGACGCTGTAGATCCGGACTTGCCAGTAGAGTCTCATGATATCTGTGCCATCTACTTATTTGCTGGCAATCCAGAGGGGAGAAAAAAATATAAACCTCTATGGTGTGCAACAAGGGTAGTGCTATTGCACCTAGAGGCTACGCTCCCCGTCTACTTTGCTGACCCCCCAATGCTTTGACAGGCAGTGAAAACTTATTGGGAATGCAGGCAGCTGGGCTGTACAGGGACGGAGTGCCCAGCAGTCCAAACGTGTTCCTGGGAGGGCGAGGCACTCATTACTGCACAGCCCCAGGGGGTGCCAGCAAGGAGCGCCACCATAAGTGGCTACTACCACCACGCCTGTCCTGCACACCTCTTCTTTCTCTCTCGAGCACGCTGTATGTGAAATATATTTTCTCATAAAACGCCACTGCTAAAATGTGTCACTTACAAAGTATTCCTTATACAGAAAAGCACAAAATGGACAAGGACAGCAGTAAAGGCCCCTGTACACATGTACCTACAGCTCTCATCTCCTCCAATGGGCAGGCTATTGTCAGGAATGAACGTCGGCTGTGTTAGGGGCCTTTAACGTGCCAGATTATTATGCGTTTCTAATATATCCTTATTAGCAATGAACTCAGAGTCATAAACAGTTTATGGACAAACTTCAAGACTTGCCATGTGAAAACATCTGGAGATGGAAAATAGAAACTTATGTGGATTAGAATGAAAACCAGTGGCTGACAACGAGATTTCTTTTCTGCACTTAGTATAACCAAACCTAAGTAAATATTTAGCTAAACTGTTGTCTTCCTACCCGCTGTCCAACCGTAACACACATCACGGCTTCCAAATGACGCTTGTATGACAGCTAAAGCAAATTGCCCTTTCAGTATGTAAACCAGGAGTATATCAAGCAGCACGGTGATTACTGGAAAGAACCAGCATAATCAGAGGAACATTACAATTCGCTCCAACTTTACTGAAAGTGGAGAAGCAGTCAAAAGAAAATGTGAAGGCCATCCAGGAACGTGTTCTACTGTTAGGTCTGTGTTGCAGCGTTGGAATAAAGGGATGCAAATGAGCCCTCAACAAGCTTTGCCTCTAATGCCACCAGCTGTAAGGCCACTATCCTAAAGGTCATGCTCCTCTGGAATTCTGGGAAGAAAGGGATGCAAATAAGATCTTGATAAGCTCTGCCTCTAATGCCACCAGATGTAAGGCAGCTATCCTATAACTCAAATGGCCTATTATAGAAATGAATGCTGGGGAATAAATGCAAGAGGAAATTATGTTGGGGCTACATGGCGAAATGCGTCAAGCGATTTTGGGTCTAATGACTGTCAATAGGAGTAAAACATGCATCGACTGCGACGTGACCGTAGGAAAATATCTAGAGCTGATGCATCTTGTGTCGAGGGTCACAAGTGACTTTTACTCCATTGACTTTGATATAATTTGCTGGACACTTGCTCTAAAACAGCAGAAGAGTCGCACATTTTTTCATTGCGCAAATTGTCTGCAACTTGCTGGGGCATGACACATGCCTCCATGTAGTCCCAGTCTTATAGTGAAGAGGCAGTCACCTACAGAGTTTGGTAGAGAAGGGTAAATAAGTCACCAGAGTTCACAAGTCTGGACTCATGACTAGGACTGCAGAAACGACATGGTCCTTCATGATAACCATGTATGTTGCAACCTTTTATAAACTAAGTTACTATCTAAAAGAAAGGATTAAATAATAGACTGAAACAGATATCTGTATACAAACTGAAAATCAGACCTTATAGTCTCGCAAGCTGAAAACTGAAGTAAACTTTTCCTGTCTCTTTGGGTTATACAAAATAAAGGTCTGCCAGAAGGTTCTGATTGGGCATGTTTCCATCACTGCTCCTTTGCCTGATGTCAGTGGCCAATTAGGGATGCAATGTCCTTCACCTCTCCAGCTCCCACAGTGATGTTTCTAATAATATTCTGGGGCTTTTTGCTAAATGTTGCCTTCTATTTCTTGATCTCGCTGCAGCTTAAAAAAACATCTGTGATATCTGCATCAATCATGTGCGGCCCTACTCTTTGATCTAGATTTGTCTGCAAATCTATGATAGTAGTACTACCAAAGCAGAAAAGTAACATATGAAGAAATTGTGCATCCTTGTGCAATATTTTTAAGACCAAATAGACAATACATAGAAATTCTTAAAAACAAAGACCAGAGGATTGCAAATACTTGACTGAACCACTGATGCCATTGATTAGCTGTCAGCAGTGACATATGAGGAGCCAGCACGTCGCACTTCTGGCCAGGCTTGGACCAGAAGTAGATGAGCCAACCAGAGCAAATTAATGGGCTTTTTTTTTTTCTCCTCACACCCCATGCGAGGACATTCCCATATATCATTTATATAATTTTTATTTTTTTTACAGGGCCCAGACAACCTTTTTAAGAACTAATGAATTTGAGACATGGACAGGAGTGTACAAACTTTTGCTTAAAAGGATTGTCCTATTAAGACAACTTACCCCATATCCCCAGTTGTTGGACCCCCGCTAATCATCAGAAATGGGGCCTGTGCCCCATGCATGCATGTCCTCTGCCCATTCAACTCTAAGGGACTACCAGAGCCCCACAGAGGTGAAAGCAGTAGCGGCATGCATGATCACAGGTGGGTGGGGTCCACAGCAGTCGGTCCCCCACCAATCATACACGTATTACCTACTCTGTGGATAGAGGAAAAATTGTGTTGGGACAACTCTTAATATTGCAGTCTCATAATCTGGTTCCCAATAAACAAATGTCATTGACAATCCCATTGTTTAGCATTTGAAGAAAATATATATTCTAGTCTGGAAAAATAAGGAAAGAAAAAATAAATTTACCAGAGAAAAACTATTATAAAAAAAATAAACATTCTATAATGAAATGCTGCATTGTTTATTAATATGACGTCCATGTACTGTACGCCCTTCATCTGGTTTGTATTATCTAATACACAGTATACATGACACTTACTTTACTTGTAAAGGGTAGCTAGCGTACTAGCAATGGGTAAGCCACAAATGTAAAGAAGGTTATCAAATGTTATATAGCTATGAGTATGTTAAATGTTTGATGTATATGTTCTAAGACATAAAGATGTTAACTTTATGAATAAAGAAATCAGGTTTAGAAATCTAGGGTTACCATTTTACCCCCGGTACCGTTATTTTATCATGCATCCAGGTACTTACTAGAACATCCTTTCAGCCTTTTTTTTTTTAAACAATGCACATTGCAGACTTATTACATGCAATGTTGTCTCTCTACTGCCATGTTCTTGGTAGGGCCAAAATGCCAAGGATATTACATATAGATAATTAGTTGGAAATGGCTGTGGATGGAACTAGGGATGAGCGAATCAACTTCGGATGAAACATCCGAAGTCAATTCACATAATACTTCATTTGAATACTGCAAGCGCTCCGTACCGTATTAAAATGTATTAGCTCCTATGAGCCGAAGTTATTACTTTGTGAAGTCTCGCGAGACTTCGCATAATACCGTAACTAAATAAATCAATTTCTATTACCTACTGTAAAAACACATTTCCCGAACTTGGGTTCGGTTCCAAGGTACCACTTAGAAATGTTTTTTTTACAGTACAAATTTATTTAGTCTCGCGAGACTTCGCAAAGTAATAACTTCGGCTCAGTGGAGCCAATACATTTTAATACTGTATAGAGTGCTCGCTCCGTACAGTATTCAAACAAAGTATTATGCAAGTCGATTGGCTCATCCCTAGATGGAATGCAGGATAGGAATAAATTCTTCACTGCCTGGCCAAAAAACTGAAATGCGATTTGAGTTACCTGGAAATGGCTTTCAGCAGAAATGCACATATGGATGGTATCTTATTTAGTACACTTCAGAAGCTTTTACTTTAATGGATCTAATTGCTTGAGCATTCCATAAACACTGGTACGCCCACATTTCTAGCCAACGTCTGAAGTGGTTAGATACTTCAGTTCTGTTTAGACAGGAACATAATGGAGATAGATCCCTGTTTATATTTCAAAGTATAATTAGCAGGACCATGACAAGTCGTGATAAGGTATCATTCCCTGAAGAGCTGGAATAAAAGGGAACGGAATTTAGATAACAATATGTGTCCTTGGTTACAGTATTTGGGGAACGGGCATAGTGATGGAGCACCGTTCCATCCTGATAATTGCCCGCTCGTCAGTGGAGGAAAGAGCTGAACTTCCACTACATACAGCAATCTCCTCCATTGTATGGGGATGAATGATAGTTATTGCCATCACTCGGCCTCATTCATTGTTTCACACAACATTATCTGCTGCCCAGAAATGATTATTTAATGTGCTGCATGAAAGATCGGCAGCACTTTTTTTATCAGCAGATTATTGGGAATGAGCGTTTATAGTAACGGTTGGTCCTGATAACCTGTCCACCAATTCTACAGTATAAAATTCGCCTTAAGGAATCTCCCTCCCACCCAAAAAAATAAACTAGCTTAAATATGTTGTCCGTTTTCATGAGGAAACCGGACAACTGAGGGGGATCAACCTGTAACAAGGAAAAGATGATTAATTGCCAAACAAATTCTGTGTTGCCACTCTGGTACTCCTGGAAGGTCTCGGTTTACTTTGCTGCAGCAGTGAAGTCATGTCAACAACGTGTGAAAGCTGCAGTCAACCTGTGGCCTCGTCAGAGCACTGCTGAGGCCAGCGATTGCCCACAGCGGTCACTTCTTGTTGACATGTCACCACTGCAGCAAGGAAAGGAGTTTGGCCAGGAGAAGTGGAGTGGTAATGAAGGATCGGTCAGGTAAATAATCATTGATTCTTTAATACAGGTTAATCCTCTGTGTTGTCCAGTTTCCTTATGAGACTGGACATGCCCTTTTAAAGGAGTTGTCTGACCCCCAAAATAATTTATGAGGGCTGGAAGAGTCTTTAACTAAACAAAAAAAAGGAGCCACTTATTTACTAAAACACCATCATGGTGAGGCTCCAGTTTGCCCTCCTTCAAGTCTCAGAATGAAAGTGTGGTGTCCCATCTATCATCATGCACAGTGCTGCAGTTCTACACTGGCCTCAGCAGTGATGTGTCTCCAAACAGTGCATGACCTCAACGGTCACATGCTGATTGGTAAGAGGGTAATAAGCCGTTGTCAAACATTTCTGGCATCAAAATATCTCCTGTGAGAACTAAAGACTGAGACATATTGCAATCCAACATTTTAATTCACGGTTAATGGCAGGCAAAAATGGGACATGTCCCTTAGCGCGGCCTGGAGGTCTGCCCAGAAATAATCTGCTGTTGTGTGAATGCAAATAATGGGGTCTGTTTTTCAGTGTGGAAATCTGCACACAAAAGCCGAAAGAAGAAGAGCAGGGGAAGGAATAAATGAGACCTCCAGGCTCTACTCAAAATTACCCTACTATCATGCTATACAAAGCAACATCGACAATATCTCAAACACAGCAGTAGCAAGATGTCATGGCAGTCAGCGGTCCCTTTGGAAAAATCCATACTCGCGTGCTGCCTTCATTCGCCTTCTGGTACACGTCTGTACACTTCCAGATGGAGGGTGGTCACATGTTCCTCAGAAGCCAATGACTGGCCTTAGATGTGTCCTGAAGCGGCGCATTACTGCTCGGTGACGTGTTGCCTAGGTACACACCAGTTCAGAATGCCAATCATTGGCGGCAGCAGCTCATGTGACCTCGTCCATCTGGAATGTAATTTTTGTATGGTGCCTTTGGAAAACATGAGGCAACTGCTTAGGACCTTAAATGGCCTTTCGCAAAAATTTCAAGATATTAAACACCATTCTTTTAAGTAGGCTTGAAAGATCTTTAAAAAATTTGAGTAGAAATGAAAATGACTACTTGGCAGTGCATTTAAAGTAGATGTCGATTTATGGGTATCCACATAACATGTCTATTAGAAATGAACGAATTGAAGTTCGTACCGAATCCGAATTTCCTCACGCTTCGTGGTAACGAATCACATTAGGACATGGAGCAAAGAACTCTGGGAACGAGGGATCACCCACAATGCCATGTATGCAGCCAGCCAGCCCTATGATGTCACAGCCCTATAAATAGCCTCAGCCATCTTAGATTCAGACATTTTCCAGTGTACTTAGTGCAGGGAGAGACATCAGCAGGTGCTAGGAAAGACTCAAACTTTTATTTTGCAATATAGAAGTTCAGGGAAAAGATAGGGAGGAATCATTCCACAGTATTGAAACTGAACAGGGTTTAGTAGGGGAGGTTACAGCCTGGGTAATAGGAACAATCCTATTACACCTTGCTGCGGATCCAAATTACCATTATACAGCTCTGTAATTCCAGCAAACCGTTCTTGTTATTTGGCTGCAAGTGCTGTTTGATACAGCCATTAACAAGTTGTATTACAAGAAAATATTGCTACGTCTTATTTGCCCTTGTGCGGTGCAGTTATGTTCTAAAGCATTTTTTGGCTTGTATTAGTGAGAAAAAAAAGGGGGGGCTTATTAGCCGTTGTGTGGTGAAGTGAGAAAATTACTGACTTTTTTGGGGTGTTTTAATTTATTTGATCTAACTGTATGTCAGACAGAGAAGTACCAGGCCCTGCACAGGGGAGTTGCAGAGGCCTAAATGTTTCTGGCGCCGGCACAGGTCGCAGCAGAGTAAGGGGGCATGGTGGCAGGAGTCAGAGAGAGAGGCCTGAGCTCCCAATGTCATCTAGCGGTCGTGTCTTGACCAGCAACCCAGCGGTTTTTGAATGGTTGACTCGGTCATCCACTTTGTCCAAAGTGACATCAGACACCCCCAGCCAAGAGTCTGTGGGTTTGTCAGACACAACCCTTAGTTGGCATGGGCCGGGAGCAGGCCCTGTGCCCCACCTGTCCTCAACCTGCATCTGTCCTTTTCTGTTCCCTCAGCCAGAGAAGTATTATATGCTGTGGGCTCAGCTCCACTATAAAGCGAGGATGAGCTACTAGATGACAATCAGCAGTTACTGGTCAGCCAAGATGTGGAGGAGACATCCACCGCTTCCTCCGGTAGGCGGGCAAGTAGTGATGAGGAGAGTGGCATGGGAGCTGGTGTTGCGAGTGTTCGTGCTCCTGACCCAGAGACCGTTGAGGAGGACATTAGTGACATGCAGACAGTACTCGATGATGATGTAGCTGTAGCACTTGGGAGCCGGGTGAATTAGGGGCTTCATCATCATCGGGAGAAGAGGGCAGCTTGCCTGTGAGGAAGTGGCAAAGCCAGCAAGTTGCTAGCGTGACCAGGAGTCAGCAGGGTGGCAGCAGTGGGAGGCCAGGAGCCAAACGTGCCTGGGGTAGATCACCCGCTTCGCAGGAGCCTACCTGCCCATAAATTAGTGGTGCACGGGTTCACTGAAGCAGTGGCAGTAGGAGTCAGTCAGTGCAGAGTGTTGGGGGTGGAATAGAAAAAAATAAATAAAAAATACTCAGCAGTTTTTTGTTAAGCCCCCAGAGGAGGTGAACATGGCCATTTGTAGAATCTGTGGGCAGAAGGTGAAGCATGACCACGGCCCTGTGTCAACATACGCAGCATCACCATAAAGTGGCCTGTGAGAACCATGGCTCTGATGTGGTGGCCCAGCCTGCCACAGCAACCGCTGAATCACCCAGTGGCACGCACCCGATTTCAGGCAGTCAAGGCTCCACCCACTCAGCCGAAGAGAGTTGTCTGTCCTTCCCATCATATGCTGGTCCTGATGCTCCTGCCCCTACTCCTCGTAAGTCATTCCATCAGCAATCGATCACCGAAGCGATTGCCAAGAGACAACAGTATGTGTGCACTCATCCACCGATGCAGAAGCTGAATGTGCTCCTGGCCAAGTGGAGAGGTGGAGAGTCCCAAGCCGTAATGTCTTTGTCAAAAAGGCAGTACCAGCCCTGCACACTTATGTAGAACAGAAGGTGGGCCAGTCCTTGAGCCTGTCGGTGTCAGCCTAAGTGCACAGCAGCACCAACATGTGGAGCTGTAACTATGGTCATGGACAATACATGTCCTTTACGGCTCACTGGGTGAATGTGGTTCCTGCACAGCCACACCAGCAACTTGTCAAGGTGAAACTGCTTCTGCCTCCACGTTCTTAAGCCGTTGGTCCTGCGACAATGTCAGTCTCTGCCTCCTCATCCTCCACCATGCCCCTCCAGCATACCACATGTGCCCCTCCAGCATACCACATGTGCCGTGCACGGCAGTGTCATGCTGTTCTGCACCTAGTTTGCCTGGGGAGGAACTGCTCCGTGTCTTTCATCAAGAAATCGAATCCTGGCTTTCTCCGCAACAACTCAAAATCGGAACCATGGTGACAGACAACGGGAAGTACATGGTGTTAGCGTTGCGTCAAGGGGGGCTGAGCCATGGCACACATGTTCAATATGGTTGTTAAGCGGTTCCTGAAGTCTTCCACCCATCTGCAGGACATCCTAAAAATAGGCAGGAAACTTTGCATGCACTTCAGCCATTCATACACCGCAATGGCTGAAGAGACTTGGTGCCTAGATCTCACGGCCACATGGGCCCTGTGGGAGCTGAACTCTAGGAGGGGGATATTGGAGCACAAGCAATGTGTAGCGAAATGGGTGTTTTTTCTACACAGGTGACAGGAGCGGAGGACCAGGAGCAGCCAAAAGAGCTACAGGGCGATGAGACGAGGCAGAGGACCCAGACACACCGTGGCAGTATGCAGTGGAGATGGAGGCAGGGAGTCCCTCCGAGACACTTGCACAAATGGCCTTATGCATGCTCACTTGCTTTCGTAGTGACAGCCAAATTGTCACCATTCGACAGAGGGATGACTTCTGGCTCTCCACCTTGTTAGACCTTCGCTACCGGTCCAAAATGGGGGGGGGGGGTTACACCTGCTGAGAGGGAGGACAAACGGAACTACTATAGAGACATCCTATGTAGTCAGTTGGCCACTGCCTATCTGCGCCATCATCCATCCTCTTGCAGGTCTGACTGGGGGGGCCCTCTGCGCTCACGTTCCTCTGCCATGGCTGCTGTGGCAGGGTGGGAGGGTAGGAGCAGTTCCAGCTCAATCAGCAGCAAGTTGAGAGTCTAGAGTCGCAGATGAGCAGCTTTCCTCACCCGCCTAGTGAAAAAACGACTCAGCAGCAGCAGCTAGACCTGGAGCAGGACCTGCACCAGCAGGTGGTGGCATACTTGGAGAGCATCCTGCCACCCCACATTGAAAATCCGCTGGACTACTGGGCAGCCAAACTGAATTTGTAGCCGCAACTGGCAGAGTTTGCCCTGGAAAAGCTGTCCTGCCCGGCCAGTAGTGTGGCATCAGAGCAGGTGTTTAGCGTGGCGGGAGCCATAGTTACCCCAAGAAGAATTTGCCGGTCCACCCAAAATGTGGAGATACTGACCTTTTGTCAAGATTAATCAGGCATGGATCAGCCAGGATTTCCACCCACCAATGCCTGATGCATCAGACTAGATCATCCATGGTGCCACACCAACACATTGACAAAAAGAGACCGATTTCTTCTGGCTACCTGCCTCCAATACTATTTTGATGCTGCCACCCGTCTGATGCCAAGTGCTCCTTCTTTCGCCCACCATCTTCAGCTGGTATCTCCACACTCTGTCAATGGGTCATTCTGTGGTCTCTTGATGCTGCGGCCACCTCCACACTGTCATATTTGTGCCACTCTGTGGCCTCCTCCTGATGCTGCTGCCACCTACAGACTCTGTCATTGGGCCATTCTGTGATCTCCATATGCTGCTTCCACCTCACCACTATGTCATAGGCCCACTCTGTGGACTTTTCCTGCTGTTCCCACCCTCCCAACTTCATGACTGGGCCACTATTTTGCCTTTTGGCCTGGCTGACATAATTTATTTTACCCTTCTTCTGATCTGTCTATGTATCGGCTGTAAGGCCTGCATGACGTGGTCCCTTTTTTTGCATCAGAATTTGCTTATGATTTAGTAGCCAAAAGCAGGAGTGGGTACAAAACACAGAAGACATGCAAATATTCCATTCACGTGTCATCTCTTTTTGGATCCACTCTTGTTTTTTTGGCTTTACCAATTCTGATGGATTACTGACCAAATGCTGACCGAGTGAAGGTGGATGTTCCACAGACAGAATCCATTAGAACAATAACCCCCAAAAAAACGGATCAGAGGAAGGGCAAAATAATCAGTGACGTCAACACAAACTTACTGCTGACAATCTTTCCACTCTGTCGGAGGTGGCTCTACTTGTATAAGTGTTTAATAGAACAGGTTCCGTAGAAATCTATGTGGAATCAGTGAATTGATGTAAAAGGAGTGCACTCTTTCACGCTATAGTAGGATCTTGGGCCTCTGCACGGTTCTTTATACCTAGCACTAACATTGACCTGTAAGTCTGAGTTCATACTTGAGTTATTTGGTCAGTTTTGGCCCCGTAACTGCCCAAATAAGTGAAGTGTGCAGCGATTCTAAGAGCGACGTCTGTCATCTACATGTCATACTGACTCACTGTATTATTTCACTACCACAGCAGACTCCCTATGTGTGTTACTGCAAGGCACAGTGTTCTACACCACTATAAAGGCTCTCTGCAACCAGGAAATAGCTGTTTTTAACGTGATTCTCCACGAATAAATTTGGATTAAACCAAATTCTTTCGGAAGGTTCGGTGAACTGGCCGAATCGAATTTTTGAGAAATTCGCTCATCTCAAAAGTCTGTACATTGATGTATTTACTCCGTGTAGCACAACCCACATACAGCAAGGGATTAAAGGGTACCAGCTACAAGGATAAATAGCCTGGAAAATACACTTTCAGATGAATACTAATTGCCTTAGTTTCAGAGTTCCAATAGTCATGTAACAAATCACAGGAAACATGAACGTGTACTTTAAATGAAAAAATCCCAGCTGCCTGCAGCCAATTCTAGGAGGAATTCACTGAAGACACTAGGCTCCCCCCAATAGTGTCTGCAGGCAGCTTGAAATGCATTATTTTAATTTAAAGGTGGCCAAACCTGCCAATCATCTAACATGTATGGAGTGTCCTAACTCTTCCCTGACATAAGAAGTCAGGGAAAGAAGGGTCAAGCTGCTGGATTTCAACATGCCCAATACTTTATCACACGGGAAAGAGTCTGCCACCAGAGGCATCTGGCAGCAGCTTATTCCCCATCCCTACTAGGAATATATGAATGCCCTGCTGAGCTTGGTAAATCAATGCTACTCTATGAAGATACCGGTACATAATAAAATAAAACCACACAGAATTTTGGACAGATTCGATAAATAAACATCATACCAGGAGATTGAGCAAATGGCTCTAAACATCATGTAGATATTAAAATATCTTCTCTACTACACCATCAGATCCCCATTGACTGCAATAAGGTCTGGCGATGATCATTTAATGTGCATGAGCCCTTAGGCTCACAATCACTTATGGAAATCACTGACGTGTGAATCAGACTTAGGCCTCATGCACACGACTGTTGTTCTGGTCCGCATCCGAGCCACAGTTTTTGCGGCTCGGGTGCAGACCCATTCACTTCAATGGGGCCGCAAAAGATCCGGACAGCACTCTGTGTGCTGTCCGCATCCGTTGCGTAGCCCCGAAAAAAAACAAAAAAACGTGTCCTATTCTTGTCCGTTTTGCAGACAAGAATAGGAATTTCTACAATGGGCCGCCTGTTCCGTTAATTGCGGAAGGCACATGGGCAGCTTCCGTGTTCTGCGGATCCGCAATTTTCAGACCGCAAAAAACGGAACGGTCATGTACATGAGGCCTTAAGGTGAAAGAATAAACCTAAATCATTCATTTTATCTGTGAACTGACACTTCCCCATTCTTCCGGACACCCTAGGCACGTGCCCTCATGTGCCTTGTTATAAAAGGTATTGCAGCTCATTCATTTGAATAAAAGCTGAGCTGCAATACCAGACAGAGAGCTGCAATAGAGATAGTGAGTGCTGTATTTTTTTGCATTTTCCATGGACAGCACACGTACCAATTTATTTCATTGTGTCTGTTCGCATCAGTTGTTATGACCAGCGGGTGGGAACCCACTGCCCCACATGACCAACTCCCTCTGAGGTCAATGTCTGAGCACACACCTCGTTATTCACACTATACCTCCGATTGTGAGGAGGGACTTTCCCAAGGGGAGTACCAGGTGCTACCTGAGAGGGGAATTGGAACACGAGGGAATCGGGGCCAGAGTGTGAACCCACTGGACTGACCTCCAGGCGATATAATACACCCAGTGGATGCTGGGAGGCCAGAGGCTGATCAGATGGAGGCCTAGTCAGGGTACAAAGGCAGAAGTCAGGGCAGGCGTCAACCGGGCATAGTCTGTGATATGTAAACCAAAGTCCAGTACACAGAATTACAAGAACCAACAGACCACCTTAGCTCAAACCGGAAACTAGACTAGCTAGGAACTTAAGTTGCTCAGGCGTTTTTCTGTAGAGGGAGGCGCCTTTAAATATCTCCTGCAGACCAGCCATAGGCTGGCGAAGATAGAAGGCGTGCACATGTTGCCTCACATAAGGAGGAGAGACACGCCCGCACACACCCTAAATACCCACAAGGAACTATGAGCCAGAGTGCAAGCTCCACTCAGAGCCAGGAGGGAGATGGTGGTGGCAGGAGCGCAGCTAATAATGCCGCTGCCCGTGCCTGTCAGCATGGCGTTCAGCAGCGGGGAGGAGTGATGAGTTGGGTTAACATCAGTATTTCACTGAATGTGGGACAGTGAAAAAAAATTAAAATAATAGAGACCTGCACTACTTTGGTCCGCGATGTGGACCAAACACACTCATTGAAGTCTATACAGTAGGTCCATGAAAAGCATCTGTGTTGCGTCCATTTTTCACGGACCACTGATAGGAGATTCTCTGCAAATTAATTTTCAGGTGATCATCATCCGTGGAATACAGATAACACACAG
Source organism: Bufo bufo (assembly GCF_905171765.1). Taxonomy (NCBI): domain Eukaryota; kingdom Metazoa; phylum Chordata; class Amphibia; order Anura; family Bufonidae; genus Bufo; species Bufo bufo. The sequence goes on along the minus strand of NC_053392.1, from coordinate 155,647,339 downwards.
AGGATAAAAAATGGACACACGGAACAAACACGGATGCTTCGCAGACATCTTCACGGATGTAACACAGTGATTTTTTTTCATGGACGTGAAACAGACTTGTGAAATGTGATGTGAACGTGGCCTTAAGCATTAGTGCTATTGCTGGATAACCGTTTAAATATCTGGTGGCAGCAGGGGGGCAGGGCCTTGGAAGACAACTGTCTTCCATACACAGAAGTACAGCCATAGCTACAGGGCAACTCGGTCAAACAATGCCTTGATTCTGTCAGGTCCTGACAGAGTCTGGACTTTAGTCTTGCAGCAGCAGATGAGCGCTCTGGTCCTGGACACCATCAAAGTGAAAGAGCAAGAGACAGAAGGGTCCCATCCAGGTTCAATCTGTACCCCTGGGCCAATCTATCCATCACACCAGAAATGTCCTACAACACTAGCAGAAATTCCAGCAATGCACACGTGTGCAGCTTCAGTGTTAAAGTTCAGCCAGTAACTGGTAATTTATGGTCCTGACCCCAGGACCACCTCACCTCATCTGCTTGGCCTCTTCTTCTGTGCAGCTGAGTAGAGCAGAGTCACTGGGGTGTAACTCCTGATGACATGTTCAGGTAGCTTCACGGTCATTTCTGATTTATAGTGCTGCAGGCCCTGCATTACTGTCCTTCAGCTTCTCCAGCTGGTGTGTATATTGTGATTTATTAATGAGCATATCTCGGAGCCATGTTTTTTATTATTTTCAGTTTATCTTCGTCTTAATCTTTCCTAAATATACCCACGAGCAGTATTAACATTTGTCAGTCGTGGCCTCAATAACAATTTTTACAGCATCAGAATTGAGGATAATTGGTCTATTGCTGATCTTCTCCTTTGCTAACCCTGACCATAGCCAATTATCATCACAATTGCTTAGAGGTAAAAGTTGTTAGACCTTTAAAATGGGGCGTATTTAGGCTTAGTGCCTAGCGCAGGGTGAAATGTACATTAAGCCCTGATGAGAATTACACTCTACTACAATTACCTGGAATTCAAAGAGAACACTCCAGGCAAGAGAAACAAAGAAAGGCTACGAGGCCAAGTCAGCTTCTAGTTAGGCCTCTTGCACACGAACGTTGTGCATCCATACTGTGCATTGGGGACGCGGTCCCAAAATGCACGGGCAACGTCCGTGCGGCAGCCGGGACGGATCGAGACCCATTCAAGTTGAATGGTTCCGATCCGTGCTTCCATACCGCATCTCCGTGATTGCGGACCCATTAAAGTGAATGGGTCCGTATCCGTGATTGAGAGTGCACACGGGCTGGTGTCCATGTATTGCGGACCCGCCGTACGTGGACCACAATAGAGCTACGGGCATACAACATTCGTGTGCAAGAGGCCTTCCAGAAAGAGTCCACTTATAATCTAATTCTCCTTTTAATATAGACCCTCATATTCATACTGTAACCCTGCACTAAAAAGGATAGTTAGTGCCAGGCGTCCTCTCTGACAAAGCCGACACTGTATCACAAGCAGAGTAATGGCTGAGCCAGCTTCTTATGCATTTCCTGCAATTTACCGTATTTCCCACAAGGATCTTATTCAGAAATCAGTTTAACTGTTTAAAAACATTAGCACAGACAAAATTGACTTTGTTTCAATCGGAACCCAGACCGACCGTACATTAATAGCAAAGGGCTAAAGTCATCAGCAGACCCCAGCGATATTAGGATTAAATGTACTGCCCTATGCTCTGCACACAGTCATGTTTCAGCTTAGTTCTGGAGAGGTTTATGGTGCCCGCACATGTGCGGACAATCCTCAAGAAACTGCACTAAATAAAACACACACCCATCAATCTGCACTATTTATTGCATTTTTGGTGCATTTGTTATGTGGTTTTTGGTGCAAATTTTTCACAGATCCATAAAAAGGGTGAAATCCGCACAAGAAAAAACGCAAATTTTTAAATCTGCACGGTAGGTTAATTAAAAAGCTAAGCGTACGTGAGATTTGGCGAATCCCATACACTTTGCTGCTAATTTATGACACTGCAGTTTTTCTGCACAAAAATCCACACCATGTGCAGGCTTCCTTATTGTGGACATCAGGTTTTTTCAGAATGTAAATGTAAACTAACATCTAGTGGGTGAGACAATGGCGCTGAATTAACCTTTACACACCACGTGAGTGAAAAACATTATCCAAGACAGATCGCCAAAGATTATTACATATTTAATCATTTATAAAATATATTTTGTAGAATTGTATACATCACTGACCTTTCCTGGAGTAAGGGCTAAAGAGTAGTGTTGATCGAGCACCAAAGTGCTCGGGTGCTCTGGCCGAACACATTGGGATGCTCGGGTGCTCTATTAAGCACCCGAGTATAATGGAAGTCAATGGGAGTACCCGAGTATTAAACCAGGCACCCCCTGCTCTGAAGAGGGGAGGGTGTCTGGTTCACATGTAAAGGTCAGAAATTGATGGAAACCCCACCAAAATTGGGGAGGATGTCTGGATGCATCTTGGACTCCCAGGTCTCTGCTGGGAACGATGTTGTCTGAGTAGTACGCTCATAAAGCCTATGCACTAAGTGAAAGGGCTTCCAAAAATTACAAGGAACCAGCACTACAATACACCCTTTGTTACACATAAAGGAGGGCATCATACACAGCCTTAAAAAAAATTATGATTGATGGCCTGCTGGTGACCCTCAAAAACATTTGGAGCAAGCGCCTGCTGATCTGACCATCTAAAACATTATGGGTGAGGGCCTGCTGCCGCTTTGGTGACTCTAAATAAAATGGGGCTGATCGCACGTCCCCGTGACAGCGACATCCATTCGGATGTCTGCCCTATCAACTTTCGATGTTATTTTCAGCGCAAACCATGGTGACCACAGATAATGGTAAATCAGTGTTCGATTCTGGAGAGGGAGCCCGAGAAACGGCTACGTCAACCACATCCAAGCAAGGCAGCATGCGCGCAAATTATCTATTAGGCATAATTAGATGAGGGCCTGCAGGTGAGCTGACCCTATAAAAGATTGTAGGTGAGGGCCTGCAGGTGAGCTGACCCTGTAAAAGATTGTAGGTGAGGACCTGCTGGTGAACTGAACTTCTAAAAAAATTATATACAAGGGCCTCCAGCCTAGCTGACCCTGTAAAACATTATATTCGAAGGGCATATATGCGATGAATAAGCATGTTGATATGATGGAAGAGGAGAAGGAGGATGAGAAAAGGAAGATTCAACCATATACCCTTGTTTGTGGTGCATGGGAATAAAGTGTATTCAGTACATTATAAACAACACATTTAAAGTGCCTTTATGTTCAGCCGCTTTCCTCTGGTGGAGTAGAGGTCATGGTCAATCCAGGCCTTGTTCATTTTTATAAGAGTCAACCTGTCAGCATTTTCAGTTGACAGGCAGATACATTTATCTGTTATAATGCCACCAGCAGCACTAAATACCCGCTCAGACAAAACGCTGGCGGCAGGCCAGCACCTCCAATGCGTAGAGCGCCAGTTCATGCCACGTCTCCAGCTCGGACACCCAGTAGTTGTAAGGCACTGAGGGATCATTGAGGACGCTGACACAGTCTAAGGCACACTTTACACTGGAGATATGGCGCAGCTAATGTTGCTGTCTGCAGCGGCCTAACTATTGTACGCTATTTAGCGCAGGTTGTGCTAAAAATATAGATTGCTGCCACACACAATAGTCCTTTAAAAGGACTTTTGGGTCTCTGAAAAGTTTTGGTGGTAAAAATATTCTTAAATCACTCCCTACACTGCATGTCCCTTCCTCAGCACAGCTCTCCCCGACTAAGAATGAGCCGAACATGCGTCATCGGGTGCTATATAGCACCCGATGACGAGTTCCGCCCAGGCAATCACTCTAATGCCAGCAGCCAACATGGCTACGGCATTACTGTGAGGGTAGTACTTACCTGCACGTTTATTGGCTGCGTAGCAGGCAAGAATCGTGCAGGGCGGAGACTAGAGCATTGCGCCCAAGCACATGCAGTATGGTGTTCGGCCAAGCATGCTCGATCATCACTACTAAAGAGATGTACTGTAGCAGAGCTGAGTTTGTCATGGTTTCTTGTGATATTACAATGACTTATTAAGGTTGGTAGAAACACAAGGTGTGAAAATACTAAAACGAATGAACACGTGTGCTGTCCTTGACTCACTCACTTGTACATAAGCCCTATAGATATGTCCATGTGTGCAGGAAAACGCAGTGGAAAAGTCTGCAGCCTGTTTTAATCCAGCTCCGCAGCAAGAAACGCAGGTATTACATGTGGTTTTTGCTGCAGAAAAAAACTGCCAACTTTACCCTCTCTATTGAAAAGGGTGAAATCCGCTGGGGAGATCCACAGCATAAATTGACATGCCGCAGATTTGCAGTGTGTGGATTTGTTAAAATCTCATCTACTTTGCTGCTAATCAGTCACATGTGAACATAGCCTAAGGCTACCTGCCAGCTGCCAAACACAAAATCGGCAGATTTGTGTGTGGGTGCATGTGTTAATTGCGATTTTTTTTGCTGCGGATTTGGTGTGGTTTTACTGCAGATCTCACCTTTGCCTGGCAATGGGTGAAATTTGCACAAAACAAACTGCATAAACAATGGTCATGCTGTGGATTTTATTATCCGCATGGCAGGTCAATTTCCGCATGGAGTAAAAAATAAGTGTACAATATTTGTTTAAAGGGGTTTTGCCATCTCAGACAATGGGGGCATATCGCTAGGATATTCCCCCTATTGTCTGATAGGTGCGTGTCCCACCTCTGGGACCCGCACCTACAATGAGAACGAAGCGGGGAAATGAACAGAGGGCGCACTGCACATGCGCAGCCGCCCTCCATTTCTATGGGGCCGCCGAAAATAGCCAAGCGCTGGCTCGGCTATTTCCATCTGCCCCATAAAAATTAATGAGAGCAGGGGCCGCGCATGCACGGTGCGCTCCCACTCACTTATATGGGAGCAGCGCTTGGTGGTGGACGGACTCCGGGAAATCCGGGGTCCTCCAGCCACAGCTCTCCCCGCTCCGTTCTCGTTGTAGGTGCGGGTCCCAGAGGAAGGACCCGCACCCATCAGGCAATGGGGGCATATCCTAGCGATATGCCCCCATTGTATGTGATGGGAATACCCCTTTAATCTCATACGCTTTGCTAGTACTGTATTACGTTGCGGTTTGTAATCTGCACGTGTGCAGGGAGCTTTAGACTGGCTGGCGGCTATTCCTTCCGACTCCCCCATACACGCAGGCCCCGACAGAGGTTCCTTGGGCCCACCAGAGAAAATTATTCTCGGAGTACAACCCCCATATCATCTCATACCAAGCCTAATAGGTTTTGGTCCAAAGAAATAGACCCTAGTGGCAACTTTTTGTCTCCAAAGGGTGCCCTCACATGTGCCAGAAACATAAAGACAGCCCCTATGTTAGCCTATGAGGGTGAAAAGTTTCAATATCTGTTCTGTGGCAGAATATTAATTCTGCAGCAAAACAGAATGAAAATAATATTTTGTTGCGGATTTCCTGTAGCTCCATTCATTTCTATAGAGATGTAATCCATACAGAAATCCACAACATCATTCACAAAGATAATACCCATCCTATTCCGTTGCAGAACAAATTTGCATCAATCTGCAGCATAATCCGCAACTTTGTATAATCCGCACCTGTGGATTTTGTTGCGGATTCTTGCACCACCTGTGAGGGTACTTAAAGGGGTTGTCCGGGTTCAGAGCTGAACCCGGACATACCTCCATTTTCACCCCGGCAACCCATCTGACTTGAGCATCAGAGCAGTTCATGCCCCGATGCTCTCCTTTGCCCTGCGCCAAATCGCGCAGGGCAAAGGCATTTTTAGGAGTTCCGGTGACGTACCGGGGCTCTCCATGGGGCTGACAGGAACCCCGGTGATGTCACTGGCACTGATGGGTGAGATTTAGCTCTGCCCTAGCCAGTAAAACGGCTAAAGCAGAGCTAAAGCCCGCCCCTCAGAGCCGGTGACGTCACTGAACACACTGCCGGGTGGAAGTTACCGCCCGGCAGTGTGTTATTGAAAACAAAAGAGCCCGTGCCCTGCGCGATTTAGCGCAGGGCACGGGAGCGCATCGGAGCATGAGATGTTCCGATGCTAGGCTCAGGGATACTGCCGGGGTGAAAATAAGGGTATGTCCGGGTTCAGCTCTGAACCCGGACAACCCCTATAAAGGCAGCTTTTTTTTGTTTTCTATGGGGGTCCACTAGGATATCAGAGCCTGGACACATCAGAGGATTCTCTGGTACTCTGGTGGGCTAGTCCAACACTGCCACACGCTCAGCCAAACGTGTGGGTTGCTTCACCTCTTACCTACTCCCCTGGGTCTGATCCTTCTTCCCCATACACCACCTCTACACATTAGGGCTCTTGCCCTAATGTAAAAAACATACCGCAAGACACTGAAAAAGCCATACGGTCGTGTGCATGAGCCCTTAGATGGTCGCCCAGTTTTGCCAAAATTAGCCGCTTTAGCTGACATTTATGTTAGGCCGGGTTCACATCACTGTATTCACTGATCCATCAGAAGAACAGAAAAAAATAAAAATAAAACCCAAATCCTTTATTTTTACCATCCGTTGCGCTCATTTTGCATCCGTTTTTGTCAGTTCTGACAGAGGCCTGTTATTTTAGAAGGAAGAAAAAGTTCTGCATGCAGGACCATTTATACTGTCTAAAATAATGGATCTCTGATGGACAAAAATGGATGCAAAATGAGCTCAATAGATCCTCAAAATAAAGATTTTCGGTTTTTCTGACGTATCAGAAGGAGGGAAAACTGTTATGTGAACCCGGCCTAATGTGTATGGTTACCCTAAAGCTGGCCATACACATTAGATAAAAGTAGAAATGGCCAGATTTGGCGGCTTCATCCCACCAGTCACGATGGCAAACTGCAGACCAGTGTCCGCCAAGCATGTGATGCAAGGTTGGATTTTGTTGGCAGGAACAAGGCATGATTGGCCGATTACAGATGATCGCTTGACGCAAGCCACACCCAAATATCTTCCTGGTTAGGGAGCCTTCGCACGAGGTGGAAAATTCTGTCAGAAAATTTGCAGGATTGTCGCAGATTTTTGGGTGTGAAGTATGGTGCAGATTTCTTCTAGGAGAATCTCTCCATTCAATTCAATGGCAAACTAATTCTGTAGTAGAAAACGTCACAGAAAAATCTGCAACAAAATCTGCGCGGAATTTGTTGCAGCTTTTTCCATTGCAGAATCAGTTTGCCATAGGATAACACGGTGGAAGTCTTGATGTTGTGGATTTTTTGCAGCATGTGAAGGCTCCCTTAGGGCTCAAGCACACGACTGGTGCCTGTTTTGCAGTCTGCAAATTGCGGATCCGCAAAACACAGATACCAGTTGTGTGCATGGGCTCTATACAGACAATAATAGGGCATATTGTATTTTTTTTGTGGAACGGCCATGTGCATATACAGAAACGGAGTATATTCCGTTTTTTATGCGGACTTGAATTGAAGGGATCTGCATGCGGTCCAAAAAAGAAAAAAAAGGCACATTAACGAGAAAAATATATGCCTTTAGGGCTCATGCACACGACCGTATGTATTTTGCAGTCCGCAAAACACGGATCTCCAAAAAAAAGGATAGCGTCCGTGTACATTTTGTATTTTGTGGCACGGAACAGCTGGCCCCTAATAGAACAGTACTCTCCTTGTCCATAATGCAGACAATAATAGGACATGCTCTATCTTTTTTGTGGAATGGACATACGGAAATGGAATGCACGCGGAGTAAATTCCGTGTGTTTGGGTCCGCAAAAAAAACAAACAAAAAAACCCATTGAAATGACTAGTTCCACATACGGTCCAAAAAAAAAAAAAAGGAATGGACACGGAAAGAAAATATTTCCGTGTGCATGAGCCCTTAAGTTTCATTCACACGTCAGTGTTTCATGGATGTGTGCAGTACGTTTTCTCCGCGGACAGCATACCTCCCATTTATTTGATTGTGTGAATTCACACATCAGTGTTTTAGCACGGTCCGTGGGTCCGTGTTTTCAGCACGGATGCATGTCCTATCTTGGTCCATGTTCTCGGATCCCTCACGCCCATTATAGTCAATGAGCCCGTGAAAACCACGGATGCAGCACGGATGCCATCCGTGTTTCACGGATCATTAAGAAGAGATGCTTTGAAAATTATTGTTCAGCTGTTCAGTGTCAGTGAAACACGGACAGCAAAAAACAGACACACGGACCCAACACGGATCCTTCATGGACAGCTTCACGAATGCATCACTGACCACCTGGTCACGGATTTGAGCACGGACGTGTGCATGAGCCCTTAGTCTGGCATGCCGATTGTCTACATCGGGGCGACACTAACCTAACTCCAGTTATTCTGGGGCAGTAACGTTATAGGACTCTGCTATCTGTAATTGTTGCTAATAATTTGTTGGAGGTCCAGAAGGCAAAAAGGGGATGATGGTGACCCACCCTATAGGATTACACTGGATCTAGATACATTTGATACCATAATTTTGAGAGGCGAAGTGATGGATAAACGCGGATTTCCCTGCAGCACAGACCTTTAAGCAGAGTGCTGCAAGTACATACCAAACAGCAATTTTGGAAGGGTGCGTCTAACAAATATTTTTTTAAATAGATAATCTTGCTTTGGGGAAACTGGAGGAAAGTACTAAACGTTACATGAATCTGGGTTGATGGAGCGGAGCAGAGTGTGCGGACGTGCAGGGGAATGTGTTAAATAAACAGCCGAGTGTCTGGGACCATCCGGCTGAATGAATCACTGTCTGTAACACCTTACAAGTCTCCAATTGTACTGCACCCCAGCCGTGCGCCTCTCCTGTACCGCTATACTGCCTCCAGATGACACACAATGAAGAAAGTCATTTACAGCGTGTGTTAGCTGGGATTTTATATAGGACTGCAGGTAAAAGCTCATGCACACGACCGTATGTATTTTGCGGTCTGCACAAAATACGGATGACGTCCATGTGCATTCCGTATTTTGCGGAACGGAACAGCTGGACCCTAATGGAACAGTCCTATCCTTCTCTGTAATGCAGACAATAATAGGACATGTTCTATTTTTTTTTGCGGAACGGAAATCCAAAGATACGGAAACGGAATGCACACAGAGTAACTTCCGTGTTTTTTTTGCGGACTCGTTGAAATGAATGGTTCCGTATACGGTCCGCAAAAAAAACAAAACTACACAGACACAGAAAGAAAATACGTTTGTGTACATAAGCCCTTAACAATCAGTTCCGCACCGCCTAATATTTAATCCGTATCCCGGCCATGTGAGAAGTTCTGCTCCTGGAATAGGACTCTGCAGCCAGCTGCCTGAGATCCAGCCAGCACAGTGACCTTGTAAATCTGGAAAAGCAGCTAGGACATAGGCTTTCTAGGGACTTACCTGCAGGAATGACGGTGTCAGCGGCTCTGGAAAGCTGAGATATCAGAATTAGAGAACTGGATAGTAATACCAAGAGATGCGACTGAAGACAGCCCCAAGGCATTGTCCTCTCCTAGAGAAGCAGCAGCAGAGAGAATGACTGGAGTGTGCTGTGTAATGAGGGAAATAGGCAGCTGGAAGGGGGGCGGCAGCGGGCTCCTCCCAGCCAAACTATGGGACCTGGGAAAGAAGGGGGTTCCAACGCCTCATCACAGACCACCAGGCAGTCCCATGCCAGCCAGAATGCAGCATTGTGTTACACAAGGCACTGACTAAACAAACACCCCCTGCTGATGCAGATCTTCTCCTGCTGTGCTCCTAGAGGAAGGCAGAAAATCAGTCAGGGTGGAAAAGCGCTCCTATTTCTGCTGATACATGTGTTGTGGTTCCTACAAATAAATGTTATTTTTTAAAACTGCGAATTAAAGGGGTTGTCCCATTACACCCACTTAAAGGGGTATTCTGGTTATATTAAGTTATCCCCTTTCCACAGGAGAGTGGATAACTATTATCATGAGAACGGGGCCCCATGAAGCCCCCTGAAATGAATACAGCATAGGCTTGGCCGCTCCATTTAGGCTAGGTCTACACAACGACATTTGTCGCGCGACAGATACGGCACAACTACACTGCACCAATGTCGCGCGACAATTTTTATAATGGCAGCCTATGGTGTCGCACTGCAACATGCGACATGCTGCGACTGTGACGCGACAGTCGCAGAAAAATACATCTCAAATGGTTTTTCTGCGACTGTCACGTCGCAGCATGTTGCAGTGCGACACCATAGACTGCCATTATAAAAATTGTCGCGTGACATTGGTGCAACCAAATGTCGTCGTGTAGACCTAGCCTTATTTCTATGGGAGTTTGGGAGATAGCCGAGCGCTGCACTCCCTGGAAATCCTATAGAAATGAATGAAGCTACTGAGCAGATGCCTGACTTGCCGCTCTGTTCATTTGAGGGGGGCTCCCATCTGACAGTTATCTTCTATCCTGTGGATAGGGACTAACTTGCTATGACTAGAATACTCTTTAATATATCCGGAATACCCCTTTAAGGCTACATGCCGTGTGCCCCACCGTGGCCGTATGAATGGGTTCGCAATCACAGAGATGCAGAACATAGGCACAGATCGGAAGCACTACGGAGTGCTTCCATGGTGTGTCTGGCCGTCCCTCCGCACCGCAAAAAAGTAGCGAATGGGTCCGCGATCCGCATGCGGCTGCCCCACTGTCTGTGCCCGTGCATGTAATTTAATTTGAACTCTAATGATCCTGGTTGAACAATAATGGTGAGGTATATATGTATATACATAAGATAACAAACGACAGGCACTCAGTATGAGTGTATACACGGACGGTCAGAGTCACGCTTTATCGATATACAACTCGGTTAAATATCACCGCTCAACACTAGTGTACAAATATTAAAAACATAAGCCAGTCCAAAAAAAATCACAGGTTTTCGAACACTTTAGAACGAGTCACCTGAATACCTGTTGAGAAAGTCACCAATCTTCACTTGAGGTAAATGCAAGTAGCACAAATAATTTGTACACTAATGTGAAGTACTGGCTGGGACCTGTGGTTCCACAGACTCTTCCTCCCCTTCCCAGCTCCTAGAGGCAGCAGCAATCAGAGGAGTCATGTCTACATAATATGACAAGTTTCCAATGGTAAAGTAGATCACACCAGTTTTAGGTAAAATGGGGTTATATTTTCTCACAAACATGATTCTTGTGCAAGACCAAGGGCGTGGCTATAGGGGGCGCTGCTTTTTGAGGCCAAACTCAGAAGGGGCCCAGCAAGGAGGAGGAATAAAACACAAAGCAACCAATCAGATTCCACTTTTCATTTTGCAAAGGAGCTGTGAAAAATGAAAGGTGGAATCTGATTGGTTGCTATGAAACATGTAAATGTGTTGGAATGGCCTAGTCAAAGCCCAGATCTCAATCCAATAGAAAATCTGTGGTCAGACTTAAAGATTGCTGTTCACAACCGCAAACCATCCAACTTGAAGGAGCTGGAGCAGTTTTGCAAGGAGGAATGGGCAAAAATCCCAGTGGTAAAAAAAAATAAAAAACTTCAAAGTTTGTGGGCATGTTCTGTAAATTAAAGGGATTCTGTAGTTTACGGGAACTGTAATACCCGTCACTACCAAAGGTCACTTGGTGTGCTGTCGTCCCTCCTTAGTTATGGAGAAGTTGGTATATGTCAGTTTTATAAATTGTCATGTAATGTGATGCTATGTGTTTCCCTGTTGCTGTGAAACTTGCATGTACAGGCCTGCAGGGGTGTCATTCCAGCTTCTAGTCGCTAGAGGGAGCTAGGGAGCCCTAGTTTATATAAGGCCAGACAGGGAAGTAGAAGGCAGACGGAGTCTAGTATCTGTAAGCTACAGTTGGAGATTAGACAATGTCCGAGACAAGTCCAGGCCTGAAGCCTGTTGTTCAGGAGAAGATTCCCTCCTGAATTCCCATATGCAGAAGCAGGAATACCTTAGACTAGGAGCCTGAGGAACCATTCAGAAGCTGAGAGAGACAGAGGTAAAGATCAGAAGAGCCAGAGGTACTAAGAAAGACAGAGGAGGTACTTATTTAAGCCATAATCAAGGATATAAAGCCAGAACTAGGTTAATGGGCCTTGGTGAAGAATTGCTACTTTCCAGGATCAGACAGAGTTAGAGTGCAAGCTCCTGTACTGCAAGTCCTGTGTTCAACACTCTGTAATTACCCTGCTGTACTGAATTGCCTGCATCGACCGAATTGCAAAATCGACTGTATGCTGAGGAACTGCATTTCCTTTATTGTCTCTGCTTGGAAAACCTACTAAAGTTTGAGTTCTGTTTTAATCCTACGTTTCCTCAATTTATTCCTGCATCCGCAAACGGCGTGCCACCGTTTACTTGGCACTGGCGTCACGAACTATTTCTACCTATACCTGCCCTTGCAGAGAGTCAGCTGTACCAGGTTAGTGTATATTGCACTACATCACCCAGAAACACCTACTACACACAACTTGAGTACGCTGCACTTCTCTTTTGGCGTTCCACGAACAGGATACGCACGCTTTCTAGTGCAAGAAGCGTGAACTTTGTGCCTTATACCGTTGCCCTGTGACCAAAGTGACAATTTGCCTGTTTTATTCAAGTGGACTTTGTGGACTGAAAAACGTACCCAAAGTGTACCAAAAACCTCTAAAAAGCGCTGTGCAGTGTTGCGCTACCCAGAGGAAGAAAATCGCCGCATTGGAGTGTGGTTTTGTGGACTTTTTACAATCCTGCTTGCTGTCAGTGAATGGACAGCGTTTTGCTAAAGATGGCCACCGGCTGCCTGGAGTAAAGTTTCCCGCGCCGCTGAGGACATTCGTGGGCGGATCCCTGCAAAGACACAGAGAGTCCCGCCCCTCTTCATCATCGCACCGCCGCGGCCCTGCTTCTCCTGCGTCACCGCGGTCTCAGGACGTCCGGAATCTCGCGAGACTTGGCCTGCGCAAGACCAGCGATACCGGTAAGCACTTGTAACCGGAGGGAAGGGGAGTGTTCCGGCCTCTTTAGTCGCCAGCGGCCACCTCTCAATAGACTACCATGTCAGAGACAGGAGTGCCTGAGCAGCCGGCCCCAGGAGAGTTCGCGGCTCCTAATCATCCTACAGCCCCCAGCATGATGCCCTTTACCATGCCTTACTATTTCGGGGCCCCATGGTTCCCCCGCTACAGAGGAGAGACCCATACCCTAAGGGACTTTAAAGAAAAGTTGCTGGCACTATTCCGATTGTACCCTATAAATGCCGACCAGCAAATGGAAATCATGCTGGCGCAACTGGAGGGGGCTGCCCGCAGGGAAGTGTTATCATGGCCTGCTACTGAGCGGAGTACTCTAGAACAGATCTTCACCCGCCTCAGAGCCACTTTTGAAACTAGGACTGCCTCAGAGATAAAGATGCACTTCTTTGGCAAGAGACAGAAGCCCGGTGAGTCCCTCCGTGACTATGCCCTATCACTTCAGGAGGCTTTAGGGGCTGTAATCCAGATAGATCCCAAAGAGGCTGATAACCGGGACCAGACCCTGAGGGAACAATTTATCAACGGGGTGTCTAGTGAACAAATAAGGACCCAGTTAAAGATGCTGTCCGCCCAGCACCCTAACAGTTCCTTTCTGGACTTTAAAGAACTGGCTATAAAAATTCTGGGGTCCACAGTATCTCCTGAGTTGAGCGCCCTATCTGAGTCATCAGCCTGCAAGCCAAAACCGCTTGTCACTAACCGAGTTGAGGCCGGCCAAGCTGTTTAAGTGTCAGCTACTGATACTATTGCCATGCTGACAGAGCAAGTAAATCACCTCACTAAAAGTTTAGAGAAAGTGTGCAGAAAAATAGAGGAATGGGAAAAACCCATAATGCTAGATGAAGAATTCCTGTCACCTCCTAGGCCGTTTCCACCTCCTTACCAAGAGACTCACCCCAGGGATCCTGGGAGGCGTAATAGAGGTCGCAAGAAGCCCGTGTGTACATACTGCAAAAAGCTGGGACACACAGAATCCACGTGCTGGCAGTTAAACGGGCAACCCCTGAGGCTGAGGACCACCCCTCGGGAGGTAGAACACTAGGTCCAGAGGATCCAAATTGGATGCCACGGTATGTAGGATCCCATCCTAAAATCAATATAGAGATCAACGGGGTCCCCTTTGAAGCCCTATTAGATACTGGGTCTCAGGTCACTACTATTCAGCTGCCTGCATTTGAAAAGTTCTGGGACACCAACCAGTTGACCCAGCCGCCTGAATCCTGGGTGGAAATTATCGCCAGCAATGGCAAACCAGTAAAGACTCATGGATACTGGGAACCCACCCTGCAGGTGGGAGAAGTAACCCTGCCTCAACAGGGAGTGATCGTAGTACAGGCCGGTGACAGAGGAGGACATCCTGTCATTCTAGGCACCAATGTCTTCAAAAACTGTTATTCAGAAATACTTGCTGTATTACATCAGACTTTGCCCACTGCTTCCTCTGCATCCAGGAGGGTGATTCAAAAGACTATCACTGTGTTAAGTGCCCAGCAGAGGTTTGCTAATGGGAAAGGAGAAATTTGTACTGCCAGGATCCGTGATATTAAGCCTGTGACTTTGCCTCCTAATTCTCAAACTCTTTTGTGGTGTTGTGCTGTCCTGGGAGTCGAAGGCCGAGATTATCCAGCCCTGGTGGAACCACTCCAGATGGAGGATTATCCTTATGTGAGAGCTGCCAAGTGCCTGGTGAACGTCTCCCAAGGTAAAGTACCTGTCCGTCTGATTAATCTGAGTAATCATCCTGTTGCGCTTACTAAGCATTGCCCTGTTGCCCAGCTGTCCCAGGTGTCCTTCCAAGACATCATTCGTCTTCCAGTGACAGAAAAGCCGCCAGCTGCAGACAGCAGATGTTCGCCGGTGACCCAGCCACAAGTGCCCTGGTGGGAAGAGCTCCATGTCGGGGACGAGAATACCCCCCAACAACAACAAGAAGGGATTATACAGCTTGTCAAGGAGCACCACCAGGCCTTCAGTAAGCATGCCACTGATTATGGAGAGGTGAGTGCCATACAACACACTATACCTACTGGCTCTCATCCTCCTATCAAGGAGAGGTACCGACCTTTACCGCCTACTTCATATCAGACTGTAAAGGAAATGATCCAAGAGATGAAGGACTCTAATGTAATCCGGGACAGCCGTAGTCCGTGGGCTGCACCCCTGGTCCTTGTAAAGAAGAAGGACGGTGGTATCCGTTTCTGTGTGGATTATAGGAAAATTAATCAAATAACCCACAAAGATGCATACCCACTGCCCCGCATTGAGGAGTCACTAACTGCTCTGGGCTCTTCTGCCTATTTCTCCACATTGGACTTGACCAGCGGCTACTGGCAAGTACCCATGGCCCCCGAGGATAGGGAAAAGACTGCTTTCACTACTCCCATGGGCCTGTTTGAATTCAATTGTATGCCGTTCGGGCTATGTAATGCCCCAGGAACTTTCCAGAGACTAATGGAACGGTGTTTGGGTCACAAAAACTTCGAAACAGTGCTGCTGTATCTAGATGACGTCATTGTGTACTCAAAAACATATGAGGACCATCTGAAACATTTGGCAGAAGTATTTGAAATCCTTATCAAATATGGCTTGAAGGTAAAGCCATCCAAGTGTCACCTGCTCAAACCTGCAGTAAGATACCTGGGGCATATAGTAAGCGGAGAGGGAGTGCAACCTGACCCTGATAAATTGGCAGCTGTCTGTAATTGGCCGGTTCCTACTACTGTCAAAGAGGTGAGGAGTTTCCTGGGTTTTGCCGGCTACTATAGACGTTTTATCCCCCATTTTGCTCAAATAGCTGATCCTATCCAGGAGCTCTTGAGGGGGCAACCCAAAAAGAGTCCTAGAACTCCTGTGCCCATTGAGTGGAATGAGAAAAGAGAGATAGCGTTCCAATTGCTAAAAAAGAAACTGACCGAGCCTCCCGTGTTAGGTTACCCAGATTATAGCAAGCCCTTCCATCTCTATACTGATGCTAGCAAGCGAGGCCTGGGAGCTGTGTTAGCCCAGATCCAAGAGGGAAAAGAGAGAGTGATAGCATATGCAAGCCGCTCCCTGAAAGGAGCTGAGAAAAATGACCAGAATTATAGTTCCTTCAAACTAGAGTTCCTGGCATTAGTGTGGGCGGTGACAGAAAAATTCAAGGATTATCTAGCCGCCACCCCGTTCATTGCATTCACTGACAATAACCCTCTGGCACATCTCAATACAGCTAGATTGGGGGCCTTGGAGCAGAGATGGGCCTCTCGCCTTGCCAACTATAATTTCTCTGTAAAGTATCGTGCTGGACGCACTAATGATAATGCTGATGCTTTATCCAGGCTTCCCACAGAGACAGCTCCTGATGATGTGCGAGATGCTTGGGAAGATGTAGAGATGCCGGCTTTCTATAACAAATTTGCTCAACAGGATCAGGCTCGAGCTACCAATAACAGAGCTGCAGTTCCTTCACCCTCCAGTAGGCCTGATCCTAAAGAAGAAAGGTGGGTGAAACTACAGTCTGAAAGTAGAGTGCTGGGTGAGTTGTTGGACTTCATTACTAGTGGCAGAGCCCCTGAGAGGATCCGGCGTAAGAGTGCAGATCCTGAACTCATTAAATTGTGGAGACAGCGCCATCAACTCTTCATACAAAAGGGCCTATTGCTACGGAGAAATCTAGACCCAGTGTCCAACGAGAGAGTACACCAGATTCTCATACCCCGACGAGATGCAGGTATGGTGTTGGAGATGTACCACAATCAATCCGGTCACTTTGGGGTCCAAAAGACTGAAGCTACTATCCGCCAGCGGTTTTACTGGGTAGGCATGAGAGAAGACATGGAGAAGTGGTGTCGAGAGTGTGTAGCCTGTGCCTTGAAAAGAAGTGAGCACCATGATCAGAGGGCACCACTGAGACCCATTGTAAGTACCCGTCCTCTTTAACTTGTCGCCATCGACCATGTAAAACTGGAGCCTAGTCGCTCAGGGTATGCTTATGCCATGACTATTATTGATCATTTCACAAAGTTTGTTGTAGCAGTGCCTGTGAGAGACCAGACAGCCAAGACTACAGCCGAAATGTTCTGGAAGCACTTCCTCCTGCCCTATGGATGTCCAGAAAAGATCCTCACCGATCAAGGACCTGCTTTTGAGTCCCATCTGTTCCATGAACTGTGCCGCTTACACAACTGTAAGAAGATCCGGACAACAGCCTACCATCCTCAAGGTAACGGATTATGTGAAAAAATGAATCAGACCTTGATAGAGATGCTGAGGGCCGTGCCTCCTGAGAGCAGAGGAGATTGGCCCAGTCTGTTGCCACAGCTCATGTTCACTTACAATCATACCATACATTGTTCCACCGGATATACCCCTTTTTACTTGATGTTTGGGCGCCAAGGGACATTGCCTGCTGATCATTCATTGGACATACATGTACCTGATTGCATTAACCCATTACCTAACACTGACTGGGTTGCTGAGCACCAAAGGCGATTGGATGCAGCCAAAGCCATTGTTCAGGAGCGTATGGACCTTGCTAGAGACCGACAGCAGAGAGACTATGATCAGGCAGCCCATGCAGAACCCTTGACCATAGGGGCCGTGGTATGGTTAAAGAATAACCGTCGTACCAGCAAATTGGACAGTAAGTGGGAGCGAAGTCCCTATGTTGTCACTGCAATCCCAAATGTTGGAACTCACACTTATGAGATCACCCGGGAAGACAAGGGATCCCAAATTGTACACCGAAACAGGTTGAAGCTCTGCCTAACACCAGAACCTAGTGCTGAGAGTTCTGGATCTGAATATCCTGTGTCAGAGTCAGCAATACAGCCCGAGGATCCTATGCAGGCTGTTAGTAATCTGAGGTATGACGCTGATCCCATGCATTGGCTTCTGACACCATGGTTGAACTTGCTGGTGCCTGCTCCGGCACCTACTGTAGCTTCACCTCCGGAAGAGCCGGTTCAAGATGCTCCGGATCCAGTTCCCCCTCTCGTGGATATTGTTGTTCCAGTTGTTCCTGCTGTTCCAGTTGTTTCTGTTGTTCCAGTTGTTCCTGACCGAGGTCTCACGGATGGAGACCCTCCTGTGGCTCCTCTCTCGTCTACCTCGTTGCTAAGGGGAGAGGAGACCCCTGTATTGAGAAGGTCTACCCGGATGACCAGGGGACGCCCACCAGTCCGTTTAGGAGACTTTGATTATTCTGGTGGTGTCTCCTCCCAAACAGTTGCCACGGGCAATACCTTACTTGACATTTGTGCGCAAGAATGGACTCCTCCACGTGAGCCCTTGCCTGTGATACACCCACGGGAAACTCCTGGGTAGTTCCGTTATTTTGCTGTTCTATCATGGACTTATTCATTGTCATGGACTATCCTGGTTATAATGTTACGCTGTGCCAGGTCAGCGCCCCCGTTCCATTCACTATCCTGAGAGAGGAGAACGACGCCCCTTGTCACCACACTTCACCTTTGCCAATTGGACCTGATGTAAATGTAAATGCAGATGAATTACATGTATGTATGCCTGCATGTCTCTATTTTCTATTACAGGTAGAGATTCCAGTTGGGCGACCCATGATGGAGTACGAGGTCGTACTCACCTTAAAGCAGTGGGGTATGTAGTGTACGGGAACTGTAATACCCGTCACTACCAAAGGTCACTTGGTGTGCTGTCGTCCCTCCTTAGTTATGGAGAAGTTGGTATATGTCAGTTTTATAAATTGTCATGTAATGTGATGCTATGTGTTTCCCTGTTGCTGTGAAACTTGCATGTACAGGCCTGCAGGGGTGTCATTCCAGCTTCTAGTCGCTAGAGGGAGCTAGGGAGCCCTAGTTTATATAAGGCCAGACAGGGAAGTAGAAGGCAGACGGAGTCTAGTATCTGTAAGCTACAGTTGGAGATTAGACAATGTCCGAGACAAGTCCAGGCCTGAAGCCTGTTGTTCAGGAGAAGATTCCCTCCTGAATTCCCATATGCAGAAGCAGGAATACCTTAGACTAGGAGCCTGAGGAACCATTCAGAAGCTGAGAGAGACAGAGGTAAAGATCAGAAGAGCCAGAGGTACTAAGAAAGACAGAGGAGGTACTTATTTAAGCCATAATCAAGGATATAAAGCCAGAACTAGGTTAATGGGCCTTGGTGAAGAATTGCTACTTTCCAGGATCAGACAGAGTTAGAGTGCAAGCTCCTTTGCTGCAAGTCCTGTGTTCAACACTCTGTAATTACCCTGCTGTACTGAATTGCCTGCATCGACCGAATTGCAAAATCGACTGTATGCTGAGGAACTGCATTTCCTTTATTGTCTCTGCTTGGAAAAACTACTAAAGTTGGAGTTCTGTTTTAATCCTACGTTTCCTCAATTTATTCCTGCATCCGCAAACGGCGTGCCACCGTTTACTTGGCACTGGCGTCACGAACTATTTCTACCTATACCTGCCCTTGCAGAGAGTCAGCTGTACCAGGTTAGTGTATATTGCACTACATCACCCAGAAACACCTACTACACACAACTTGAGTACGCTGCAATTCTGTCATCAGAAATTAGGCCTATAAGCTAAACATATGGCGATGTCCCTAGTAATACACAGAATCCTAAAGTGACTTTATCAAATGCGCCTGTGGCTCTAGAATCGTAAAAAACAGGTTTATATCACTCATGTCATGTCAATCAGTTCAAAATGTGTCCAAGGGGACGTCTCATGGTGAAGGGTGCCCGGCTGCAGCCATGTCGTTTAGGTGCCCAGCGCCGCCTTGTGAAGTGAAATCGCCGCCCTCCCTTTCATTAGATCCGCCTACCTCAGTTCATCGCCGCCTCTCTAACGTCCGCTCGCTTCAGCCAGATGCCACGCGTGCGCACTAGGTATAACCTGATGCGCCCGTGCGGACTACTGGCAGTGGCCTCGTTTAGAAAAGTGCGCATGCGCCGGCCAGCGCACTTCGCTCGAACCTGCGGGATCTGGCTGAGGAGAGCGTACGTTAGAGAGGCGGCGATGAACTGAGGTAGGTGGATCTAATGAAAGGGAGGGCAGCGATTTCACTTCACAAGGCGGCGCTGGGCACCTAAACGATATGGCTGCAGCCGGGCACCCTTCACCATGAGACGTCCCCTTGGACACATTTTGTAGTGAGTGACAGGTGATATAAACGTGTTTTTTACGATAATAGAGCCACAGGATCATTTGATAAGGTCACTTTAGGATTCTGTGTATTACTAGGGACATCGCCATATGTTTAGGTTATAGGGCTCATTTCTGATGACAGAATCCCTTTAAATGATGCAAATCCTCAAGCAATTCATGTTAATTCCAGGTTGTGAGACACCAAAATACGAAAAAATTTAAGGGGGGTGAATACTTTTGCAAGGCACTGTATACCCTGGTTTTCTCCTGCTAAGATCCTTGTTTAGCCTACCTAGATCCTGTTTTCTCCCATGGTAATATGGACCTGCTCACTGGAATGGTATATCTTGCCTCTTTACCTCAATTTGCCAGATAACCCTCCGGTGACGCTAGGGAGGCTTGTCCCGTCCCTGCCTGCCATTGGCTGCTCCCACTGACACCCAATGTTTTCATCCGTGTGCAGGGAGAAGCAGCAGCGGCGGTGGGAGTGGGGACCGGGGTAAATATATTCCATATGGGGTGCCCGACACATGAGGGGACATTTTATACTCTTGGAGAACTCCTTTAAATGTGATTTGTTGTTAAAGCACTTATTTTTTTTATGTACTGTTTATACCTAGTTGCCATATATGGGCAATAAATGTTTACTAAATGGCAGACTTCTTTAGGTTACAAGGGTGATGGACCGGGTTTGCCCCCTGGTTAGTTAGTTAGTTAGGAAATCTTAGCTGAGCTAAAGCCAAGATCTACATGTACAAGCTTGTGCAGACTAGGCCTAAGTCCATGGAACCTTTCGCTCTGAGACTACAGCTGCTAAAGAAACAACTTATTCATCAGAGTACCCCTAAAGGAAAGAGATCAGTCACCTTAGAAGGTCCAGAACCATAAAGGCCATGCAAGATAACGTCAGTAAGGCACTGCTTGTTTATGGAAAGAGACTAAACTGCTGTGGAAAGGGTTCATTGCCTCTGGCACCCACCATACTTCTAGACAGACTGCCTATCAGGATCTAAATTCTGCATCCTCGGCCCAGGAATTGCAGAAGAAGTTAACAAGAACAGAATAGCATGCGTGTGGTTATTTGGAGAATTTTCAATTCTTAGATAGAGACAGGGAGCACTACTATTACCATCATTATTGCTGCCCATGCAAAGCTATTGACTAAAGTGTGATAAACTTTGTAACTGTGCCTTTGCTACTATTCCTATCATCAATTTAGTAAAGAGAGATTTTATTTATTGCAATCAACTCCATCATCCATCCATCAGCCCTGCATTGGTACTCCTGCCTTGCACCCTGCCTACCACCTAACATCTACCCAGCAGCAGAAAGTGAAGGAGTGCCCTGAGGGAAGAAAGGGCACACTCTCCATTCATTGTGCACAGCCTGGGAGCGCCAAAGTGAGGACTTCCACTGTGAACTGTGACTACTGCTACCACCATCATAGCCACTACCACTCCTCCCATCCTCGCCTCACCTCTGTGTTGCTGCACCAATGGCAGCTACAATAGTCACAGCAGGATGACTTTATATGCTCTGCCCAATTTGCAGCAAAGCTCTCTCTTTTGTTTAGTACAATAGTATGGTGTGTGGACAGGGATGGACTGGGACAATAAAGTGGCCCTGGACTTCAGCCAGACCGGCCCACTTTATTTTTCCCAAACACACTAAAAAAAAAACATAAGTAAAAACATTCCACTGTAAGTATAAACAGGTTTTTTATTTTTACTCTTAATTTAGAAAAAGAAATCCCCCTCCATAATGGTGCCATCCACAGATCCCCCCCATAAGTGTCATCCACAGACCCCCCCCCCCCATAAGTGTCATCCACAGACCCCCCCCCATAACAGTGCCATCCACGGATCCCCCTCCCTATAACAGTGCCGTCATCCATAGATCCCCCTCCCCGCCACTCACAGTAGTATACATTAATAAATCGGTATCCTGCAGGCTGCAGACAGTAACTTTAATTTTAACACAGCGCTCATCTCTTTACTACCTTACATTCAGCTCCTTCCAGCCTCCAGTAACAAGTGCGGGCGGCAGCGCTCACTCACTGACGTCACGCGCCTGCACCGCCTAGTGGGAGGAGCAGGCGTGTGACGTCAGTGAGTGAGCGCCGCCCCCACACTGCCTGCTGTTACTGGAGCTGAGTCAGTGTAAGATAGTAAAGAGATGAGCGCTGATTTTAAAGTTAACACACTGACAGCAAAAAAATTAAAATGGCTCGGGACCGCCCGAGCCCCCCCGGGGTATCGGCTTTACCCCCCTGATGGCGGCCCTGGCCGGCCCATAATTCGATCGGCCCACCGGGATTCTCCCGGTACTCCCGATGGCCAGTCCATCGCTGTGTGTGGACATCAATGCTTATCTCTTCCTCAATATGACCTGGAGGTTCTAGGGTCTAGTCACCCACCGCACTTCTCTTCCTTGTGGCTGACAGACAAGAAGACCGCTATTCCCACTGCCAGCTTGTCATCAGGTTCCACAAGAGCACTGCTTGGGCAACCTGCAAGACTACAGCTTCAGAACATTTAAATGAGGCAAACACAAAAAACTACTGATCAGTCTTATTTAATTCATTTTTGCCAACTTTTGATGGCCATGCTGTAGCAGAAGTGAGTGTGGCAAGCGAAGTGTCCAAACATTTTTTGGGCTTTGACATGACCCTTTTATCAGTCCACGGCCATTATTGCTGTGAACCACACTACTTTAATGCTGCACTCCACAACTTTTCATATGGTACCCCATAACCATCATTGCATTTTTGGGCCACCAGCAAGGGCGTACATAGAAATCACTAGGCCCCATAGCAAGAATCTGAATTGGGCCCCCTTATGAGTGCACATGTGCACATCTGCTGTAGACCTTCCAGCAGAAGCCTCTGTTGCAGATTCTGGCAAAATACCGCTGTATGCCGGATGTCAACTGACCCTGTTGTTGTGAATGGGATCCTGCAGGTGCCAGCATATACTGGATCAGGCGATTCTGGTATTCTGCTGCTATGCTGGAACAGAATACCGAAATCTGATCGCAAGAGTACCTAACCTTACCCGATGAATTCCATCTGCTGCTGCTACTTTTTATATAGTGTGCCATACTCCTCCATGAAATGTGTCTGCTGAAGTTCCACTTCCGCCCCCCAATGCTGACTTACTGTTTTGTGCTGCTGGCAGAGCGCAGTCAGGCCTGGGCCAGATCTTCACAGAGCTAGTCTGGAGTCTGGATAGGTGACGCTGCTGGATCAGGTCAAATCCAGACTGGTCAGTCAGGTCACAGTGCAATGTGTGCTGGCAGAGGAACAGGGCCGGAATAAGGTAGTTTGGTGCCCTAGACAGATTAGGCAAATAGCGCCCCTTTTGTAGAAATAATTAAAAACTACTTTACCTGCTAATAAATTGAAAAACATATTACTAAGTGCAGACACAGAAAACGAAAGGATTTATTAGAAAAAAAAATGATTGCGAATTGAACAGCATAGTTTATCACAATGTCGTAAATCGCAGTTGTACATCGAGGTGGTAATAGTACAGCCCGAAGGGCATATATATTATGACTTGTAATACAATAAATTATACAAATGTATAAGATGAGAACAAAAAAAAAATACTAAAGGATTTAATCCACAAAACTGATTCTTCTCTGACTGCTGCAGAACCTCCGTAATAAACACCTCAGCTGCTGCAGAACCTCCTAATGCACACCTCAGCGGCTGCTGAACTTCCTAATACACACAACTACTGCACAACCTTATAATAGGCACCATAGCTGCTGTAGCGCCTCATAATACACACCTCAGCGACTGCTGAACCTCCCTAATACACACGTCAGCGGTTGCTGAACCTCCTAATACACACCTCAGCGACTGCTGAACCTCCTAATACACACTTCAGCTGCTGCTGAACCTCCTAATACACACCTCAGTGGCTGCTGAACTTCCTAATACACACCTTAGCGACTGCTGAACTTCCTAATACACACTTCAGCTGCTGCTGAACCTCCTAATACACACCTCAGCGACTGCTGAACCTCCTAATACACACCTCAGCGGTTGCTGAACCTCCTAATACACACCTCAGCGACTGCTGAACCTCCTAATACACACCTCAGCGGTTGCTGAACCTCCTAATACACACCTCAGCGACTGCTGAACCTCCTAATACACACCTCAGCGGCTGCTGAACCTCCTAATACACACCTCAGCGACTGCTGAACCTCCTAATACACACTTCAGCGGCTGCTGAACTTCCTAATACACACCTCAGCGACTGCTGAACCTCCTAATACACACCTCAGCGACTGCTGAACCTCCTAATACACACCTCAGCGACTGCTGAACCTCCTAATACACACCTCAGCGACTGCTGAACCTCCTAATACACACCTCAGCAACTGCTGAACCTCCTAATACACACCTCAGCGGCTATTACCATCATTATTGCTGCCCATGCAAAGCTATTGACTAAAGTGTGATAAACTTTGTAACTGTGCCTTTGCTACTATTCCTATCATCAATTTAGTAAAGAGAGATTTTATTTATTGCAATCAACTCCATCATCCATCCATCAGCCCTGCATTGGTACTCCTGCCTTGCACCCTGCCTACCACCTAACATCTACCCAGCAGCAGAAAGTGAAGGAGTGCCCTGAGGGAAGAAAGGGCACACTCTCCATTCATTGTGCACAGCCTGGGAGCGCCAAAGTGAGGACTTCCACTGTGAACTGTGACTACTGCTACCACCATCATAGCCACTACCACTCCTCCCATCCTCGCCTCACCTCTGTGTTGCTGCACCAATGGCAGCTACAATAGTCACAGCAGGATGACTTTATATGCTCTGCCCAATTTGCAGCAAAGCTCTCTCTTTTGTTTAGTACAATAGTATGGTGTGTGGACAGGGATGGACTGGGACAATAAAGTGGCCCTGGACTTCAGCCAGACCGGCCCACTTTATTTTTCCCAAACACACTAAAAAAAAAACATAAGTAAAAACATTCCACTGTAAGTATAAACAGGTTTTTTATTTTTACTCTTAATTTAGAAAAAGAAATCCCCCTCCATAATGGTGCCATCCACAGATCCCCCCCATAAGTGTCATCCACAGACCCCCCCCCCCCATAAGTGTCATCCACAGACCCCCCCCCATAACAGTGCCATCCACGGATCCCCCTCCCTATAACAGTGCCGTCATCCATAGATCCCCCTCCCCGCCACTCACAGTAGTATACATTAATAAATCGGTATCCTGCAGGCTGCAGACAGTAACTTTAATTTTAACACAGCGCTCATCTCTTTACTACCTTACATTCAGCTCCTTCCAGCCTCCAGTAACAAGTGCGGGCGGCAGCGCTCACTCACTGACGTCACGCGCCTGCACCGCCTAGTGGGAGGAGCAGGCGTGTGACGTCAGTGAGTGAGCGCCGCCCCCACACTGCCTGCTGTTACTGGAGCTGAGTCAGTGTAAGATAGTAAAGAGATGAGCGCTGATTTTAAAGTTAACACACTGACAGCAAAAAAATTAAAATGGCTCGGGACCGCCCGAGCCCCCCCGGGGTATCGGCTTTACCCCCCT
Source organism: Bufo bufo (assembly GCF_905171765.1). Lineage (NCBI taxonomy): Eukaryota > Metazoa > Chordata > Amphibia > Anura > Bufonidae > Bufo > Bufo bufo. The sequence continues at coordinate 155,621,623 of NC_053392.1, read as the reverse complement.
GATGGCGGCCCTGGCCGGCCCATAATTCGATCGGCCCACCGGGATTCTCCCGGTACTCCCGATGGCCAGTCCATCGCTGTGTGTGGACATCAATGCTTATCTCTTCCTCAATATGACCTGGAGGTTCTAGGGTCTAGTCACCCACCGCACTTCTCTTCCTTGTGGCTGACAGACAAGAAGACCGCTATTCCCACTGCCAGCTTGTCATCAGGTTCCACAAGAGCACTGCTTGGGCAACCTGCAAGACTACAGCTTCAGAACATTTAAATGAGGCAAACACAAAAAACTACTGATCAGTCTTATTTAATTCATTTTTGCCAACTTTTGATGGCCATGCTGTAGCAGAAGTGAGTGTGGCAAGCGAAGTGTCCAAACATTTTTTGGGCTTTGACATGACCCTTTTATCAGTCCACGGCCATTATTGCTGTGAACCACACTACTTTAATGCTGCACTCCACAACTTTTCATATGGTACCCCATAACCATCATTGCATTTTTGGGCCACCAGCAAGGGCGTACATAGAAATCACTAGGCCCCATAGCAAGAATCTGAATTGGGCCCCCTTATGAGTGCACATGTGCACATCTGCTGTAGACCTTCCAGCAGAAGCCTCTGTTGCAGATTCTGGCAAAATACCGCTGTATGCCGGATGTCAACTGACCCTGTTGTTGTGAATGGGATCCTGCAGGTGCCAGCATATACTGGATCAGGCGATTCTGGTATTCTGCTGCTATGCTGGAACAGAATACCGAAATCTGATCGCAAGAGTACCTAACCTTACCCGATGAATTCCATCTGCTGCTGCTACTTTTTATATAGTGTGCCATACTCCTCCATGAAATGTGTCTGCTGAAGTTCCACTTCCGCCCCCCAATGCTGACTTACTGTTTTGTGCTGCTGGCAGAGCGCAGTCAGGCCTGGGCCAGATCTTCACAGAGCTAGTCTGGAGTCTGGATAGGTGACGCTGCTGGATCAGGTCAAATCCAGACTGGTCAGTCAGGTCACAGTGCAATGTGTGCTGGCAGAGGAACAGGGCCGGAATAAGGTAGTTTGGTGCCCTAGACAGATTAGGCAAATAGCGCCCCTTTTGTAGAAATAATTAAAAACTACTTTACCTGCTAATAAATTGAAAAACATATTACTAAGTGCAGACACAGAAAACGAAAGGATTTATTAGAAAAAAAAATGATTGCGAATTGAACAGCATAGTTTATCACAATGTCGTAAATCGCAGTTGTACATCGAGGTGGTAATAGTACAGCCCGAAGGGCATATATATTATGACTTGTAATACAATAAATTATACAAATGTATAAGATGAGAACAAAAAAAAAATACTAAAGGATTTAATCCACAAAACTGATTCTTCTCTGACTGCTGCAGAACCTCCGTAATAAACACCTCAGCTGCTGCAGAACCTCCTAATGCACACCTCAGCGGCTGCTGAACTTCCTAATACACACAACTACTGCACAACCTTATAATAGGCACCATAGCTGCTGTAGCGCCTCATAATACACACCTCAGCGACTGCTGAACCTCCCTAATACACACGTCAGCGGTTGCTGAACCTCCTAATACACACCTCAGCGACTGCTGAACCTCCTAATACACACTTCAGCTGCTGCTGAACCTCCTAATACACACCTCAGTGGCTGCTGAACTTCCTAATACACACCTTAGCGACTGCTGAACTTCCTAATACACACTTCAGCTGCTGCTGAACCTCCTAATACACACCTCAGCGACTGCTGAACCTCCTAATACACACCTCAGCGGTTGCTGAACCTCCTAATACACACCTCAGCGACTGCTGAACCTCCTAATACACACCTCAGCGGTTGCTGAACCTCCTAATACACACCTCAGCGACTGCTGAACCTCCTAATACACACCTCAGCGGCTGCTGAACCTCCTAATACACACCTCAGCGACTGCTGAACCTCCTAATACACACTTCAGCGGCTGCTGAACTTCCTAATACACACCTCAGCGACTGCTGAACCTCCTAATACACACCTCAGCGACTGCTGAACCTCCTAATACACACCTCAGCGACTGCTGAACCTCCTAATACACACCTCAGCGACTGCTGAACCTCCTAATACACACCTCAGCAACTGCTGAACCTCCTAATACACACCTCAGCGGCTGCTGAACTTCCTAATACACACCTCAGCGACTGCTGAACCTCCTAATACACACCTCAGCGACTGCTGAACCTCCTAATACACACCTCAGCGGCTGCTGAACCTCCTAATACACACCTCAGCGGCTGCTGAACCTCCTAATACACACCTCAGCGGCTGCTGAACCTCCTAATACACACCTCAGCGGCTGCTGAACCTCCTAATACACACCTTAGCGGCTGCTAAACCTCCTAATACACACCTCAGCGGCTGCTGAACCTCCTAATACACACCACATTTTCTCCCTCCAGCTACATACCATGTCATCCACAGATCTCCATAAGTGTCACATCCACAGATCCCCACAAGTGTGACATCCACAGATCCCCACAAGTGTCACATCCACAGATCCCCACAAGTGTCACATCCACAGATCCCCACAAGTGTCACATCCACAGATCCCCTCCCCACCCAGCGCTGTATCCTAGCTAATTTATTCACGTCACTTGCCGCTGAGGTAAATGCAGAGAAGCACAGTAATCTCGCACAGGCGCACTGGTACAGTAGTCTGCGCCCGTGCTGACTACTGGCAGAGGCATCGTCGAGCGAGGTGTACTGGAAGACGGCGCATGCGCACTTCGCTCGACAATGCCTCTGCCAGTAGTCCGCACGGCCCGGACGCAGACTACTGTATCCAGAGCGCCTGTGTAAAATTACGGCGCTTCTCTGCATTTACCTCAGCGGCAAGTGAAGTGAATAAATTAGCTAAGAGGCGGCACTGCGGGCCGGATAAAAAGGTCCTAATGCTAAGCCTGGCCAGAGCGCTCCGGCTTTCCCAGCAAGAGTGCGCTCTACGCGGTGGCGTACTTTGCTTATGGGTGGCGCCGGCCCTGCCTCAGCTGCTGCTGAACCTCCTAATACATACCTCAGCTGCTGCTGACGCTTCTAAAACACACCTCAGCTACTGCACAACCTTATAATATGCACCATAGCTGCTGTAGAGCCTCATAATACACACCTCAGCTGCTGCAGTACATCATCATCTGCTGTTAGAGAACATATAGGACTTTGATCACATCTGTGTTGGGGGCCTCATTTGCAGAGTAGGTCATAAATAGTGTTGAGCGAACAGTTCGAGCATAGTTCGGGTCCGTACCGAATTTTGGGGTGTTCGTGACACGGACCCGAACCCGAACTTTTTCGTAAAAGTTCGGGTTCGGGTTCGTCGTTCGGCATGTATTTTGGCGCATTTTGAAAGGCTGCAAAGCAGCCAATCAACATGCATCATACTACTTGCCCTAAGATGCCATCGCAGCCATGCCTACTATTGGCAAGGCTGTGATTGGCCAAGTGCAGCATGTGACTCAGCCTCTTTATAAGCTTGTGCGCACGTCGGGACGTGCTCACTCCCGATGTGAATAGAACAGGGATAGACGCAGCTGATGCTAGGGCGAGAATAGGCAGGGATAATTGAATAACTGGAAGCAAATTTCTCTCCTCCACCTGTGATTCATCTGAACAACTGCAGCTGAGCTGCTTTTTTGATAGGGATTGGCTATTTTTAGAGTGGCCAGAGTGATTTTTCCATCCACATGTACCTGGGCTGACCGCCGGCCGCCATTTTGCGACTTGTAGTGCTGCAGCAGAAGCTGCCACAGTGTGCATTCCAAAGCTCCAAACAAGTCAGACATCTACACCTGGGATTCAGACCAATAGCGATTTAGCAGCACAGTCCAAGGCTATTTTTTTTAAAGGTTGTGCAGACCATTTTGTGGCACATGTTACTGGGCTGATAGGCGGCGGCCATCTTGGGACTAGTGCTGCAGCACAATCTCTCCCAACGTCCATTAATCACTTGTAATAGTGGTCTGTGCCATAGAAATCCTACATCAGGGACTTGGGTGTGCTTGTGTCACCCCTACTAATACCAGTCCACCTGTAATCCATACAGTGAAAAGCCATAAAGTATTCCAGTGAGGGAATTTTTTTTTTATTTAAAAAAGGCCAAGTTAGTTTATCTGGCGTTCAATATACTAGATACAGTTAGGCCTGCGTTTCATACATCTGGAATTAGCAAACTAATGTGCTGGGGTTGGGAAAACATATATGTACCCATACTAGAATCTGTCAAAGAAAGCGGTACTCACATATAACAGTCATTCCATCTGTAATCCATACAGTCAAAAGACTGAAAGTATTCCAGTGAGGGAATTTTTTTTATTTAAAAAAGGCCAAGTTAGTTTATCTGGCGTTCAATATACTAGATACAGTTAGGCCTGCGTTTCATACATCTGGAATTAGCAAACTAATGTGCTGGGGTTGGGAAAACATATATGTACCCATACTAGAATCTGTCAAAGAAAGCGGTACTCACATATAACAGTCATTCCATCTGTAATCCATACAGTCAAAAGACTGAAAGTATTCCAGTGAGGGAATTTTTTTTATTTAAAAAAGGCCAAGTTAGTTTATCTGGCGTTCAATATACTAGATACAGTTAGGCCTGCGTTTCATACATCTGGAATTAGCAAACTAATGTGCTGGGGTTGGGAAAACATATATGTACCCATACTAGAATCTGTCAAAGAAAGCGGTACTCACATATAACAGTCATTCCATCTGTAATCCATACAGTCAAAAGACTGAAAGTATTCCAGTGAGGGAATTTTTTTTTTATTTAAAAAAGGCCAAGTTAGTTTATCTGGCGTTCAATATACTAGATACAGTTAGGCCTGCGTTTCATACATCTGGAATTAGCAAACTAATGTGCTGGGGTTGGGAAAACATATATGTACCCATACTAGAATCTGTCAAAGAAAGCGGTACTCACATATAACATTCATTCCATCTGTAATCCATACAGTCAAAAGACTGAAAGTATTCCAGTGAGGGAATTTTTTTTTTATTTAAAAAAGGCCAAGTTAGTTTATCTGGCGTTCAATATACTAGATACAGTTAGGCCTGCGTTTCATACATCTGGAATTAGCAAACTAATGTGCTGGGGTTGGGAAAACATATATGTACCCATACTAGAATCTGTCAAAGAAAGCGGTACTCACATATAACAGTCATTCCATCTGTAATCCATACAGTCAAAAGACTGAAAGTATTCCAGTGAGGGAATTTTTTTTTTATTTAAAAAAGGCCAAGTTAGTTTATCTGGCGTTCAATATACTAGATACAGTTAGGCCTGCGTTTCATACATCTGGAATTAGCAAACTAATGTGCTGGGGTTGGGAAAACATATATGTACCCATACTAGAATCTGTCAAAGAAAGCGGTACTCACATATAACAGTCATTCCATCTGTAATCCATACAGTCAAAAGACTGAAAGTATTCCAGTGAGGGAATTTTTTTTTATTTAAAAAAGGCCAAGTTAGTTTATCTGGCGTTCAATATACTAGATACAGTTAGGCCTGCGTTTCATACATCTGGAATTAGCAAACTAATGTGCTGGGGTTGGGAAAACATATATGTACCCATACTAGAATCTGTCAAAGAAAGCGGTACTCACATATAACAGTCATTCCATCTGTAATCCATACAGTCAAAAGACTGAAAGTATTCCAGTGAGGGAATTTTTTTTTTATTTAAAAAAGGCCAAGTTAGTTTATCTGGCGTTCAATATACTAGATACAGTTAGGCCTGCGTTTCATACATCTGGAATTAGCAAACTAATGTGCTGGGGTTGGGAAAACATATATGTACCCATACTAGAATATGTCAAAGAAAGCGGTACTCACATATAACAGTCATTCCATCTGTAATCCATACAGTCAAAAGACTGAAAGTATTCCAGTGAGGGGATTTTTTTTATTTAAAAAAGGCCAAGTTAGTTTATCTGGCGTTCAATATACTAGATACAGTTAGGCCTGCGTTTCATACATCTGGAATTAGCAAACTAATGTGCTGGGGTTGGGAAAACATATATGTACCCATACTAGAATCTGTCAAAGAAAGCGGTACTCACATATAACAGTCATTCCATCTGTAATCCATACAGTCAAAAGACTGAAAGTATTCCAGTGAGGGAATTTTTTTTTTATTTAAAAAAGGCCAAGTTAGTTTATCTGGCGTTCAATATACTAGATACAGTTAGGCCTGCGTTTCATACATCTGGAATTAGCAAACTAATGTGCTGGGGTTGGGAAAACATATATGTACCCATACTAGAATCTGTCAAAGAAAGCGGTACTCACATATAACAGTCATTCCATCTGTAATCCATACAGTCAAAAGACTGAAAGTATTCCAGTGAGGGGATTTTGCTTATAAAAAATAATATATTTCATTGTGGTGCGAGTTGAATCGCAACAATGAAGAAAAATACTATTAAGGGACGAGGACGCGGTCGTGGTGGTGTCCGTGGAGCCTCTGTTGCTGGTAGAGGACGTGGCCGTTCGGCCCCAGGCGCACACAGTAGGGAACGAACTCCCTCAACTAGCCGGCAGAATGTACCGCAATATCTCGTGGGGCCCAATGCCGCTCTTAGGATGGTAAGGCCTGAGCAGGTACAGGCATTAATCGATTGGGTGGCCGACAGTGCTTCCAGCACGTTCACCACATGGTCTTCCACCCAGTCTTCTGCGGAAAGCGCACAGGTGGCACCTGAAAACCAAGCCCATCAGTCTGTCACATCACCCCCAAGCATATCAGGGAAACGGTCTGAGCCACAAGTTATGCAGCAGTCTCTTCTTCTGTTTGAAGACTCTGCTTCCAGGGTTTCCCAGGGGCGTCCACCTAGCCCTTCCCCAGTGGAGGAAGACATACCATGCACTGACGCACAACCACTTATGTCTCCAGATGAAGAGGACATGGGAATACCACCACAGCAGAGTCACCGACTCTCTGATGATGACGAAACACAGGTGCCCACTGCCGCATCTTTTTGCAGTGTGCAGACTGAACAGGAGGAGGTCAGGGAGGGAGACTGGGTGGAAGACGATGCAGAGGACGATGAGGTCTTAGACCCCACATGGACTGAAGGTCGTGGCGATGACTTTCACAGTTCAGAGGAAGAGGTAGTGGTGAGACCGAGACAACAGCGAAGCCAAAGAGGGAGCAGGGGGCCAAAGCAGACGAGCCGCCGCCCCCAGAGTTCGCCTGCTACTGGACATCGCCAACAGGGACCCAGCCCCACAAAGGCAGCTTCAAAGAGTTCCCTGGCATGGCACTTCTTTAAACAATGTCCTACCGACAAGACCCGAGTGACTTGCACGCTCTGCCATCAGAGCCTGAGGCGAGGCATTAACGTTCTGAACCTCAGCACAACCTGCATGACCAGGCATCTACATGCAAAGCATGAACTGCAGTGGGGTACACACCTTAAAAACCAGGCACTCGCTGAGGCTCCCCCTGCTCCCTCTACCGCTGCTGCCTCGGCTTCCGCCTCGAGAGGAATGTTGCCACCTGCCGAGCAGCAAACAGAGGATGTGCCACCGACACCACCACCACCGCCACCGTCAACTAGCGTCTCCACTATATCACACAGCAGCGTTCAGCTCTCAATATCTCAAACCTTAGAGAGGAAGCGCAAATTCCCCCCGAGTCACCCTCGAGCCCTTGGCCTGAACGCCAGCATTTCTAAACTGCTGGCCTTTGAAATGCTGTCATTCCGGCTGGTGGACACAGACAGCTTCAAACAGCTGATGGCCATGGCTGTCCCGCAGTATGTGGTTCCCAGCCGCCACTACTTCTCCAAGACAGCCGTGCCTTCCCTGCACATGCAAGTGTCCGATAAAATCAAGTGTGCACTGCGCAACGCCATTTGTGGCAAGGTCCACCTAACCACAGATACGTGGACCAGTAAGCACGGCCAGGGACGCTATATCTCACTAACTGCACACTGGATGAATGTAGTGGCGGCTGGGCCCCCGGCGGACAGTTCCTTGGCGCACGTCCTTCCGCCCCCTAGGATCGCAGGGCATCATTCTCTGCCTCCTGTAGCCTCCTCCTCCTACTCGGCTTCCTCCTCCACTGCTTCCACCAGCTCATCCGGTCAGCCACACACCTTCACCACCAACTTCAGCACAGCCCGGGGTAAACGTCAGCAGGCCATTCTGAAACTCATATGTTTGGGGGACAGGCCCCACAGCGCAAAGGAGTTGTGGCGGGGTATTGAACAACAGACCGACGAGTGGTTTCTGCCGGTGGGCCTCAAGCCAGGCCTGGTGGTATGCGATAATGGGCGAAATCTCGTGGCAGCTCTGGGACTAGCCGGTTTGACGCACATCCCTTGCCTGGCGCATGTGCTGAACTTGGTGGTGCAGAGGTTCATTCACCACTACCCCAACATGTCAGAGCTGCTGCATAAAGTGCGGGCCGTCTGTGCGCGCTTCCGCTGTTCACATCCTGCCGCTGCTCGCCTGTCTGCGCTACAGCGGAACTTCGGCCTTCCCGCTCACCGCCTCATATGCGACGTGCCCACCCGGTGGAACTCCACCTTGCACATGCTGGAGAGACTGTGCGAGCAGCAGCAGGCCATAGTGGAGTTTCAGCTGCAGCACGCTCGCGTCAGTCGTACTGCCGAACAGCACCACTTCACCACCAATGATTGGGCCTCCATGCGAGACCTGTGTGCCCTGCTGCGCTGTTTCGAGTACTCCACCAACATGGCCAGTGGCGATGACACTGTTATCAGCGTTACAATACCACTTCTATGTCTCCTTGAGAAAACACTTAGGGCAATGATGTTAGAGGAGGTGGCCCAGGTGGAGGAGGAGGAGGAGGATGAGGGCTCGTTTCTAACACTTTCGGGCCAGTCTGTTCGAAGTGGCTCAGAGGGAGGTTTGTTTAAGCAGCAGAGTACAGGTTCACAAGTCGCCAGCCAAGGCACTGTACTGGAGGACGAGGAGGATGAGGAGGAGGAGGTGGAGGGGGACGAGGATGACGCAAGTTCACAGCGGGGTGGCAGCCCAGGCCCATCACTGGTGCGTGGCTGGGGGGATACGGTGGACGATGACGATACGCCTCCCACAGAGGACAGCTTGTCCTTACCCATGGGTAGCCTGGCCCACATGAGCGAATATATGCTCCAATGCCTGCGCAACGACAGCAGAGTTGCCCACGTTTTAACGTGTGCAGACTACTGGGTGGCCACCCTGCTGGATCCCCGGTATAAAGACAATGTGCCCACTTTAATTCCTGAACTGGAGCGCGACCGTAAGATGCGCGAGTACAAGCGCACGCTGATAGAGGCGCTCTTGAGAGCATTCCCACATGTCACAGGGGAACAGGTGGAAGGTGAAGGCAGAGGAGTGGCAAGAGGTCGCCAACGCAGCTGTGTCACGGCCAGCTCATCTGAGGGCAGGGTTAGCATGGCAGAAATGTGGAAAAGTTTTGTCTCCACGCCACAGCTATCTGCACCGACACCTGATACGGAACGTGTTAGCAGGAGGCAGCATTTCACTAACATGGTTGAACAGTATGTCTGCACACCCCTCCACATCCTGACGGATGGTTCGGCCCCATTCAACTACTGGGTTTCGAAATTGTCCACGTGGCCAGAGTTAGCATGTTATGCCTTGGAGGTGCTTTCCTGCCCGGCGGCCAGCGTTTTATCTGAACGCGTATTCAGCACGGCAGGGGGCGTCATTACTGACAAGCGCAGCCGCCTGTCCACAGCCAACGTGGACAAGCTGACCTTCATAAAGATGAACCAGGCATGGATCCCACAGGACCTGTCCCTCCCTTGTGCAGAGTAGTCCTTATTAACTGCCTAAAACATGTCTTGTTGTGCTACGGGCCACTTCTTTATTTGATACAAATTTTATGAAACCCACAGTTGAATGAAACTCTTCTCTGTCTGGGCGCCGGGGCCTAACCAGATGAAAGTGGCCGGTTAAACTAACGGGTGACATGAAGCCATAACCTCTGCCATGCTACCTCTGTCTTCTGTCTGGGTGCTGAGGCCTAAGTCAAATAAAGCGGTCTTCTGCTGTGCTGGGGGATATGAAGCTAATCTCTGACCTCTCTCCTCTGTCTGGGTCCAAAGGCCTAAATCACTGAAAGAGGCCTTCTCCTGTGGTGTGTGATATGATGCCAGAATATGTGCTGTGGGGCCTCTCTCCTCTTCCTGGGTGCAGGGGTCAAATAAACTAAATTGTGGCCTACTCCTGTGGTGGTTGATATGATGCCTGATTCTCTGATGTGGAACCTCTCTCCTCTGTTTGGGTGAAGGGGTCAAAGTAACTAAATGGTGGCTTCTCCTGTGGTGGCTGATATGATGCCAGAATATGTGCTGTGGTGCCTCTCTCCTCTTCCTGGGTGCAGGGGTCAAAGTAACTCAATGGTGGCTTCTCCTGTGGTGGCTGATATGATGCCAGAATATGTGCTGTGGGGCCTCTCTCCTCTTCCTGGGTGCAGGGGTCAAAGTAACTCAATGGTGGCTTCTCCTGTGGTGGCTGATATGATGCCAGAATATGTGCTGTGGTGCCTCTCTCCTCTGTCTGGGTCCAAAGGCCTAAATCACTGAAAGAGGCCTTCTCCTGTGGTGTGTGATATGATGCCTGAATATGTGCTGTGGTGCCTCTCTCCTCTTCCTGGGTGCGGGGGTCAAAGTAACTCAATGGTGGCTTCTCCTGTGGTGGCTGATATGATGCCAGAATATGTGCTGTGGTGCCTCTCTCCTCTTCCTGGGTGCGGGGGTCAAAGTAACTCAATGGTGGCTTCTCCTGTGGTGGCTGATATGATGCCAGAATATGTGCTGTGGGGCCTCTCTCCTCTTCCTGGGTGCAGGGGTCAAAGTAACTCAATGGTGGCTTCTCCTGTGGTGGTTAGTATGATGCCAGAATATGTGCTGTGGGGCCTCTCTCCTCTTCCTGGGTGCAGGGGTCAAAGTAACTCAATGGTGGCTTCTCCTGTGGTGGCTGATATGATGCCAGAATATGTGCTGTGGTGCCTCTCTCCTCTTCCTGGGTGCGGGGGTCAAAGTAACTCAATGGTGGCTTCTCCTGTGGTGGCTGATATGATGCCAGAATATGTGCTGTGGGGCCTCTCTCCTCTTCCTGGGTGCAGGGGTCAAAGTAACTCAATGGTGGCTTCTCCTGTGGTGGTTAGTATGATGCCAGAATATGTGCTGTGGGGCCTCTCTCCTCTTCCTGGGTGCAGGGGTCAAAGTAACTCAATGGTGGCTTCTCCTGTGGTGGCTGATATGATGCCAGAATATGTGCTGTGGTGCCTCTCTCCTCTTCCTGGGTGCGGGGGTCAAAGTAACTCAATGGTGGCTTCTCCTGTGGTGGTTAGTATGATGCCAGAATATGTGCTGTGGGGCCTCTCTCCTCTTCCCGGGTGCAGGGGTCAAAGTAACTCAATGGTGGCTTCTCCTGTGGTGGCTGATATGATGCCAGAATATGTGCTGTGGTGCCTCTCTCCTCTTCCTGGGTGCGGGGGTCAAAGTAACTCAATGGTGGCTTCTCCTGTGGTGGCTGATATGATGCCAGAATATGTGCTGTGGGGCCTCTCTCCTCTTCCTGGGTGCAGGGGTCAAAGTAACTCAATGGTGGCTTCTCCTGTGGTGGTTAGTATGATGCCAGAATATGTGCTGTGGGGCCTCTCTCCTCTTCCTGGGTGCAGGGGTCAAAGTAACTCAATGGTGGCTTCTCCTGTGGTGGCTGATATGATGCCAGAATATGTGCTGTGGTGCCTCTCTCCTCTTCCTGGGTGCGGGGGTCAAAGTAACTCAATGGTGGCTTCTCCTGTGGTGGCTGATATGATGCCAGAATATGTGCTGTGGGGCCTCTCTCCTCTTCCTGGGTGCAGGGGTCAAAGTAACTCAATGGTGGCTTCTCCTGTGCTGATTGATATAAAGCTGATGGTTGTGCCATCTGACATGGTTGCCAGGGTCTGATTCAATGGGGGCCTACTCCTGTGGTGGGTGATCTAAATGCCTGATTCTCTGCTGTGAAACCTCTCTCCTCCGTCTGGGTGTAGGGGTCAAAGTCTTTCAAAGTCGCCTTCTCCTGTGCTGATTGATATGAAGCTGATGGTTGTGCCATCTGACATGGTTGCCGGGGTCCCATTAAATTGTGGCCTACTCCTGTGGTGGTTGATATGATGCCTGATTCTCTGATGTGGAACCTCTCTCCTCTGTTTGGGTGAAGGGGTCAAAGTAACTAAATGGTGGCTTCTCCTGTGGTGGCTGATATGATGCCAGAATATGTGCTGTGGGGCCTCTCTCCTCTTCCTGGGTGCAGGGGTCAAAGTAACTCAATGGCGGCTTCTCCTGTGGTGGCTGAGATGATGCCAGAATATGTGCTGTGGTGCCTCTCTCCTCTTCCTGGGTGCGGGGGTCAAAGTAACTCAATGGTGGCTTCTCCTGTGGTGGCTGATATGATGCCAGAATATGTGCTGTGGTGCCTCTCTCCTCTTCCTGGGTGCGGGGGTCAAAGTAACTCAATGGTGGCTTCTCCTGTGGTGGCTGATATGATGCCAGAATATGTGCTGTGGTGCCTCTCTCCTCTTCCTGGGTGCAGGGGTCAAAGTAACTAAATGGTGGCTTCTCCTGTGGTGGTTGATATGATGCCTGATTCTCTGCTGTGAAACCTCTCTCCTCCATCTGGGTGTAGGGGTCAAAGTCTTTCAAAGTCGCCTTCTCCTGTGCTGATTGATATAAAGCTGATGGTTGTGCCATCTGACATGGTTGCCAGGGTCTGATTCAATGGGGGCCTACTCCTGTGGTGGGTGATCTAAATGCCTGATTCTCTGCTGTGAAACCTCTCTCCTCCGTCTGGGTGTAGGGGTCAAAGTCTTTCAAAGTCGCCTTCTCCTGTGCTGATTGATATGAAGCTGATGGTTGTGCCATCTGACATGGTTGCCGGGGTCCCATTAAATTGGGGCCTACTCCTGTGGTGGGTGATCTAAATGCCTGATTCTCTGCTTTGAAACCTCTCTCCTCCGTCCGGGTGTAGGGGTCAAAGTCTGTCAAAGTCGCCTTCTCCTGTGCTGATTGATATAAAGCTTATGCTTGTGCCATCTGACATGGTTGCCGGGGTCTGATTCAATGGTGGCCTACTCCTGTGGTGGGTGATCTAAATGCCTGATTCTCTGCTGTGTAACCTCTCTCCTCCGTCTGGGTGTAGGGGTCAAAGTAACTAAATGGTGGCCTACTCCTGTGGTGGGTGATATGATGCCTGGTTCTCTGCTGTGGGACCTCTCTCCTTTGTCTGGGTGCTGTGGTCAAAATAATAGTAAGTGACCTTCTCCATTGGTGGGTGACTTGAAGCCTGATTCTGTGCTATGGGACCTCACTCCAATTAATATTGTTTAATTTTTATTTATTTTATGTTAACTCATCATTTCCCTATCTACATTTGTTTGCAGGGGATTTAACTACATTTTGCTGCCTTTTGCAGCCCTCTAGCCCTTTCCGGGTGTGTTTTACAGCCTTTTTAGTGCCCAAAAGTTCGGGTCCCCATTGACTTCTATGGGGTTCGGGTTCGGGATGAAGTTCGGGTCGAGTTCGGATCCCGAACCCGAACATTTTTCCAAAGTTCGGCCGAACTCGTCGAACCCGAACATCCAGGTGTTCGCTCAACTCTAGTCATAAATGCTGGGCACAATTTCGCAATCTGCCAGGCTCCATGATCCTGTCAGATCTCATAGTTAGCGGAATCCGTCAGGTGTTGTCTTCCATGATGTGCCAGATCGGCACTACCGGGATTTTTGTTGTTGTGCTACTATGACAGGGCACAATGGCGAAAATCACTAGCGCAGATGTGAACAAAGCCTAATTCACACCTCAGATGCTGCAGAACATTATAATAGTCTCGTCACCACCAGATTGTTATTATTGGAAATTAGGGGGTAACACAGGGAGGGGTAAAGTGGAGAGAACTACAACTTACAGCATGTCCAAGCTGTTATTATTGGATACAAATGGATATTACACAGAGAGTATAAGGCCTGGTTCACATCACCGTTTAGTTTTCCATTCTTCTGTTCTGTCAGAAGAACAGAAAAATAAAGAAAAAATTGATCCTGTATTTTAAGCATCCATTATGTTACCCATTTGCATCTGTTTGAGCCATTTCCGCTTGAGATCCTTTGTTAGACAAAAATATAAGTCTTGCATGCAAAACAGATGCCAAATGTGCATAACTGAGCAGAATGGATGCTTAAAATACAGGAGCCATTTGTTTCTTAATTTTGCTGTTCTTCTGATGGATCAGAAGAACGGAAGACTAAACGAAGATGTGAACCCAGCCTAAGAGCAGAGGACTACAACTCCTAGCGTTACCAGACTGAGCTAGGGCATAGGTTGACATTTTCAGAGATGTATAAAAGGATAGAACTACCATTCTCAGTTTTTCTAGGATGTTATATTGGTTATTATCCTAGGACACCACTAACCTCTCCACACAGAAGCTCCACTCCATCACATTGACATCCCACAGGTCTTTCACCAGTTCTCTGCACTGGTCACATCATGGTGACATGCCTCGTCATAAATTAGTCGGCTCTTAGAGGCAGCGCAACGGGGACCAAGACCAGCGTAAAAGCCAGTCTTAGCAAACGTGCCCCAATGTGTAGAAGTGCTCGGGGGTAGGGGGTGCAGTTAAATGGTTGTTAGACTACAATTGGACATTTAATTTTTGAGGATTGCACTTTTATGACATCACAAACACATTGAAGGCGAATCTCATGAAATGCTGTTTGTGCACAGTAGTCCAGTAATAGCAATGTTGCTTTCCATAAATATGTTACAGTACAGTCTTTTTTAACTTGCAGTATCTTACGAAGTCTATTTCCTGTTAAAATATATATATATATATCCTGTGACAGTTTAAACCCCCTTGAGTAGTGTGTGCTAGGTTCATGTGAGGTGAACCAGGCTCATGAAGGGGAGCAGGGCCTCAATCTCAATGCTGCGTGTTTCCAGCTTTCTGCTGTGCTGTTGCTGTATCTCCACAATGTGAAACTCTGGTGGAAGCTTATTACTTTACTGTGCACTGGTTTTAAATCTTTTACAGACATTTACCAAAACTGAGAACAATTCCATGCAGATGAACCAAGCATAATCCATAGGCAGATCATGTCTAGGGCTTGCTTGCCCTTGAAGGGGTTGTCTCATCATAGACAATGGGGGCATATTGCTAGGATATGACTCCCACTGGGACCCGCACCTATTTCGAGAACAGAGCCCCGCAAGGTAGTGGCTGGAAGACTTCGGTCCGGCCACCACCAAGCGCGCTCCCCATAGAAGTGAATGGGAGCGCACCGCGCATGACTGGCCACCGCTCCCATTCACTTCTATGGGCTCGACGGAGATAGTCGAGACATTGCTCGGCTATTTTCGCCGGCCCCATAGAAAATGAATGGAGGACGGCTGCACAATGTGCCCTTGTTCACTTTCGGGGCTCCGTTCTCGATATATGTGCGGGTGGGACCCATACCTATAACAATGGGGGCATATGGTAGCGATATGCCCCCATTGTCTGTCATGAGACAACGCCTTTAACCACTTCAGCCTCCCTAGCTTAAACACCCTTAATGACCAGGCCACTTTTTAGGCCTCTTTCACACTACCGTTTTTTTTTTTTCGTTTTGCGGTCCGTTTTTTGCGTTCCGTATACGGTCCGTATACGGAACCATTCATTTCAATGGTTCCGCAAAAAAAACGGAATGTGTTCCGTATGCATTACGTTTCCGTATTTCCGTTTTTCCGTTCCATTGAAAGATAGAACATGTCCTATATTTGGCCGCAAATCACGGTCCGTGGCTCCATTAAAGTCTATGGGTCCGCAAAAAAACGGAACGCATGCGGAAATGCATTTGTATGTCTTCCGTATCCGTTCCGTTTTTTGCGGAACCATCTATTGAAAATGTTATGCCCAGCCCAATTTTTTCTATGAAATTACTGTATACTGTATATGCCATACGGAAAAACGGAACGGAAAAACGGAACGGAAACGGAAACAAAACGGATACAAAAAACGGAACAACGGATCCGTTTAAAACGGACCGCAAAACACTGAAAAAGCCATACTGTCGTGTGAAAGAGGCCTTACACTTCTGCACTACACTACTTTCACCATTTATTGCTCGGTCATGCAACTTACCACCCAAATGAATTTTACCTCCTTTTCTTCTCACTAATAGATCTTTCATTTGGTGGTATTTCATTGCTGCTGACATTTTTACTTTTTTTGTTATTAATCGAAATTTACTGATTTTTTTGCAAAAAAATGACATTTTTCAATTTCAGTTGTAAAAGTTTGCAAAAAAAACTACATCCATATATAAATTTTTCTCTAAATTTATTGTTCTACATGTCTTTGATAAAAAAAAAATTTTGGGTAAAAAAAAAAATGGTTTGGATAAAAGTTATAGCGTTTACAAACTATGGTACAAAAATGTGAATTTCCGCTTTTTGAAGCAGCTCTGACTTTCTGAGCACCTGTCATGTTTCCTGAGGTTCTACAATGCCCAGACAGTACAAACACCCCACAAATTACCCCATTTCGGAAAGTAGACACCCTAAGGTATTCGCTGATGGGCATAGTGAGTTCATTTTAGGGGCCCAAATGCTTTTTTTTTTTACAAATTTTGATTTCAAACTACTTTGCACGCATTTGGGCCCCTAAAATGCCAGGGCAGCATAGCTACCACACAAGTGACCCCATTTTGGAAAGAAGACACCCCAAGGTATTTCGTGATGGGCATAGTGAGTTCATGGAAGTTTTTATTTTTTGTCACAAGTTAGTGGAATATGAGACTTTAAAAAAAAAAATCCTCATTTTCCGCTAACTTGTGACAAAAAATAAAAAATTCTAGGAACTCGCCATGCCCCTCACAGAATACCTTGGGGTGTCTTCTTTCCAAAATTGGGTCACTTGTGGGGTAGTTATACTGCCCTGGCATTCTAGGGGCCCTAATGTGTGGTAAGTAGTTTGAAATCAAAATGTGTAAAAAATTACCTGTGAAATCCTAAAGGTGCTCTTTGGAATGTGGGCCCCTTTGCCCATCTAGGCTGCAAAAAAGTGTCACACATGTGGTATTGCCGTACTCAGGAGAAGTTGGGCAATGTGTTTTTGGGTGTCATTTTACATATACCCATGCTGGGTGAGATAAATATCTCGGCAAAAGACAACTTTTCCCATTTTTTTATACAAAGTTGGCATTTGACTGAGATATTTCTCTCACCCAGCATGGGTATATGTAAAATGACACCCCAAAACACATTCCCCAACTTCTCCTGAGTACGGCGATACCAGATGTGTGACACTTTTTTGCAGCCTAGATGCGCAAAGGGTCCCACATTCCTTTTAGGAGGGCATTTTTAGACATTTGAATCCCAGACTTCTTCTCACGCTTTAGGGCCCATAAAATGCCAAGGCAGTATAAATACCCCACATGTGACCCCATTTTGGAAAGAAGACACCCCAAGGTATTCAATGAGGGGCATGGCGAGTTCATAGAATTTATTTTTTTTGCCACAAGTTAGCGGAAATAGATTTTTTTTTTTTTTTTCTCACAAAGTCTCCCTTTCCGTTAACTTGGGACAAAAATTTCAATCTTTCATGGACTCAATATGCCCCTCAGCGAATACCTTGGGGTGTCTACTTTCCGAAATGGGGTCACATATGGGGTATTTATACTGCCCTGGCATTTTAGGGGCCCTAAAGCGTGAGAAGAAGTCTGGAATATAAATGTCTAAAAATGTTTACGCATTTGGATTCCGTGAGGGGTATGGTGAGTTCATGTGAGATTTATTTTTTGACACAAGTTAGTGGAATATGAGACTTTGTAAGAAAATAATAATAATTTCCGCTAACTTGGGCCAAAAAAATGTCTGAATGGAGCCTTACAGGGGGGTGATCAATGACAGGGGGGTGATCAATGACAGGGGGGTGATCAGGGAGTCTATATGGGGTGATCACCCCCCTGTCATTGATCACCCCCCTGTAAGGCTCCATTCAGATGTCCGTACGTGTTTTGCGGATCCGATCCATGTATCCGTGGACCTGTAAAAAACATACGGACATCTGAATGGAGCCTTACAGGGGGGTGATCAATGACAGGGGGGTGATCAATGACAGGGGGGTGATCAGGCAGTCTATATGGGGTGATCACCCCCCTGTCATTGATCACCCCCCTGTAAGGCTCCATTCAGATGTCCGTATGTGTTTTGGGGATCCGATCCATGTATTTGTGGATCCGTAAAAAACATACGGACGTCTGAATGGAGCCTTACAGGGGGGTGATCAATGACAGGGGGGTGATCAATGACAGGGGAGTGATCAGGGAGTCTATATGGGGTGATCACCCCTCGTCATTGATCACCCCCCTGTAAGGCTCCATTCAGACGTCCGTATGTGTTTTGCGGATCCGATCCATGTATCAGTGGATCCGTAAAAAACTTACGGACATCTGAATGGAGCCTTACAAGGGGGTGATCAATCACAGGGGGGTGATTAATCACAGGGGGGTGATCAGGGAGTCTATATGGGGTGATCTGGGGTGATCAGGGGTGAATAAGGGGTTAATAAGTGACGGGGGGTGTAGTGTAGTGTGGTGCTTGGTGCTACTTATTACTGAGCTGCCTGTGTCCTTTGGTGGTCGATCCAAACAAAAGGGACCACCAGAGGACCAGGTAGCAGATATATTAGACGCTGTTATCAAAACAGCGTCTAATATACCTGTTAGGGGTTAAAAAAATCGCATCTCCAGCCTGCCAGCGAACGATCACCGCTGGCAGGCTGGAGATCCACTCGCTTACCTTCCGATCCTGTGAACGCGCGCGCCTGTGTGCGCGCGTTCACAGGAAATCTCGCCTCTCGCGAGATGACGCGTATATGCGTCCACCCAGAATAGCAGGGCCGTCGCCAGGACGCAATCCTGCGTACGGCGGTCCTGAGGCGGTTAAAGGGGTTCTCCGGGAATTAAGAAAATGAAAATACTTAAATATTAATATATTATAATATATTCCCAAATACCTTTCATTAGCTATATTGGTTCATTTTGTCTAGGGAGCAATCATTAGGAGAAATAAAATGGCTGCCATCCTATTGGTACAACCAAAACCCGTCCTAGTCACACAGGAGGACAAGTTACTTCACAACTCTGTGGTAAAGAGCTGCCTCATCCTCCTTTCTGCTCTACTTGTCAGGGATTATGATCCTGAATACAGCTGATAAGATTTTCAGCTGAATCTCTGAAGGAAAGGAGCTCATTAGTAGACATGAAGTACAGGGAGGATGGACAGGACAGACTGTGGTAATGGGGGGCGGTGGTAATGGAGACTACATACAAATGCTGCTGCTCATTACTCACATCTCCACCATACTCTCTGTACTTCATATCTCTTCATGAACTCCATTCCTACAGAGATTCAGCTGATGCTCATATTAAACTATATTCAGAATCATAATCCCTGACAAGTACAGCAGAGAGGTGGATGAGGCAGTTCTTTAGCTCAGTGTTGTGAAGTAAATTGTCCTTCTGTGTTATTAGGACAGGTTGTTGGTGTACTAATAGGACAGCGGCCATTTTGTTTTACCTACAGATTGCTCCCTAGACAAAACGAGCCATTATAACTAATGAAAGGTATTTAAGAATATATTTATAATAAAGTATTATTTAAAGGGATTCTGTCAGATGGATTTTAGTAACAAAGCTTTTAACATTACCACATTAGTCTCCTCGATTTTGTTTTAAAATATACCAGTATTATTGCCATCTGTCTTGTCATTTTGTAAAAAAAATATTGCTTTTATTAAAATGCTAATTACCTCGGTAATGTGCCCAAGGGGCTGTACCTCTGGCCTTTGGTGCCCAGCCGCGCCCATTCTCTAGGAGCCCAGCACCGCCCCCACTGCTAATTATTCATTCCTCTCATTGCCAATTGTACGCTGCAATCTCGCGCATGCGCTCTGGATCCACTGGTCAGCGCCCGCCCGGTCTCCTGGCAGCAGCCTCAGCGAAGGAGGAGCACATGCGCCAGCTGTCTGCGCACTTTGTTCGCGGGTGCTGACTATTGGATCCAGGGCGCATGCGCGAGATTACGGCACACCATCGGCGATGAGAGGAGTGAATAATTAGCAGTGGGGTGGTGCTGGGCTCCTAGACAATGGGCGCGGCTGGGCACCAACGGCCAGGGGGACAGCCCCTTGGGCACATTACTGAGGTAATTAGCATATTAATAAAAGCTATTTATTTTTTATTTTTTTAACAAAATGACAAGACAGATGGCAGTAATACTGGCATATTTTAAAACAAATTGAGGAGACTGATGTGGCGATGTCAAAAGCTCTGTTACTAAAAAGCTCTGTTACTAAAATCCAGCTGACAGAATCCCTTTAAGTATTTTCATTTTCTTAATTCCTGGAGAACTCCTTTAAGACAGTGGTGTCACTATTAATTCCATCCTTCCTTTATGAGAATTTGGACAGATGGTTTATTCATCATGTTGTAACATACTCTCTGTCGAAAAACAAGATGTCGTGTACTGCAAATGAAACTGATTCTTTTATAACTGTTGTAAAACTTTGGGCAAAGCTCCCAGCATCACCATTAGAGATGAACGAATTTCCTCTTATGAAATTCGTTCGCACTTTGTTGGTAAAAGGTGAATTGCGTTATGGATTCCGTTACCACGGACCATAATGCAATTCTATGACTGAATGCATAACGGAATGCCTTTAGAGGCTTTCCGTTATTTATTCTATCATAATAGAAGTCTATGGGCTGCAAAACAGATCCGTCCCGTTTCCGTTATGCACCATCTCACAGAAGCATCCAGAAAATCTGCACAATGGTACTGCTGCTTTCCAACTTTTCGGGCTTATATTTAACTAGCAGAAGGACCCGGTGTCACGGCCTTTGGTTTGCGCTGTGACACTGTTGCCACACTTGCGGTTGCCCGCAGCAACGTGTTGCTGTGAGAGCATGCAGTGGCAGTGTCTCGGCCTTCTGGGTGATTGCCGGGACATGGTTGCCACGCATGCTGTTGCCGGTGGTAACATGTGGCTTAGTTTGCTTGTGTGTGCACTTCCCCTTTAAGTGGCACCTGTCATGTGGATATTTGATTATAATCTAACTAATTATATACAATCATTAACTACTAAAAAGTACCTTAGATGTATTCACTTACTGGTGTGACAGATGGTTACCTCATAATATACACACAAAGATGCCGCATGCTAAAGAGCTGATTTGAGTCCAGCGTGATGTCATTGAGTCCAGCGTATATTTAATTCAGAGCTATAGCCACTCCCCTGCCAGCCTGCTGCTGATTCATATGGAAAAAAACTGTCATTCAGCAGCAGATGGGCGGGGAGAGTCAGGAGCTCATGAATATTCAAGACTCATCATTATCAGCTGGAGCTTTTCAATACAGGATGTTGGAAGATTGACTGGGTCAATTAAAGAAAGTGACCCAGCATTTTGCTAAGAGAATCAGTCACTTATTTATGTTGCCCTTAGGACACCATAAAACTGGTGACAGGTTCCCTTTAACAGTGACATCCACAGCGGCTGTCTCTTTATTACTGACCTCCACAGCAGACGCCCCTTTATTAGTTACCTCTACAACGGCCGCCCCTTTATTAGTGACCTCCACAGTA
Source organism: Bufo bufo (assembly GCF_905171765.1). NCBI lineage: Eukaryota > Metazoa > Chordata > Amphibia > Anura > Bufonidae > Bufo > Bufo bufo. Next base: position 155,599,929 of record NC_053392.1, on the reverse strand, counting down.
CCCCATCTCCTTTAACAGTGATTTCCACAACAACCTATCTTCTTAACAGTGGCCTCTACAGCAATCTGTCCCTTAAAGGGTTTCTACCACCTAGTTTTGAGAAATTTAGCTGTCAGACACTAGCGATCCGCTAGTGTCTGCTCTACCAAACAATGCTATTATAATAGCTTTTTGTGCAGCCGTTTCCATAAAAACGAACTTTTATCAATATGCTAATGAGCCTCTAGGTGCTATGCGGGCGTCTTTTCAGCACCTAGAGGCTCGGTCTACCTCCACAAAATGCCTCCCAGCGCGTCCCTCCAGCCCGCCCATCTCCTCTGGAATGCGATCCTCCCTCTGAGTCAGCGGACAAATTCTCGCGCATGCGCCGTGCGCGTCTGTCTTCGGCGCAATTAATGTCTGACCGCTTTCTGCACAGACATCTCCACGGTCAGACATTAACTGAGCCTGCGCCGAAGACAGATGCGCACGGCGCATGCGCGAGAATTCGTCCGCTGACTCAGAGGGAGGATCGCATTCCAGAGGAGATGGGCGGGCTGGAGGGACTGGGCGGCATTTTGTGAAGGTAGACCGAGCCTCTAGGTGCTGAAAAGACGCCCGCATAGCACCTAGAGGCTCATTAGCATATCGATAAAAGTTCGTTTTTTATGGAAACGGCTGCACAAAAAGCAGAAACTAAGGGCCTGCGAGCTTCTATTGGCTGATAAGGGTCATGTGACCAGGCTTCTATTGGCTAATTATTTTTTTGGGGGATATCTCAGGAACGGTACGTGCTAGAGAGCTGAGACCCGGTCTCAAAGCTTCCCCGACACCTAATGCACCTGTGTGCCAAATTTTGTCATTGTAAATGCGACAGTGCAGATTGCTTTAGCGGACATACACGCATACAGTACATACACTCAGCTTTAGGGCTCATGCACACGGCCGTTGCCTGGCCGTGGCCGTATTACGGCCCGCAAACAGTGGTTCCGCAATATGCGGGCACCGGCCGTGTGCTCCCTGCATCACGGATGGGGACCATTTCACTTGAATGGGTCTGCAATCCAGAGTTGTGGTGTGGAGCGGAGGCACGGAACCCCACGGAAGCACTACGGAGTGCTTCTGTGGTGTTTCTGTCCGTGCCTCCACACCGCAAAAAAATAGAACAGCGGCTGTGTGCATGAGGCCTTATACTGTATATTCGATACATACTATATTTGTCTCTATCCAACTCCATTTCATTCGGGTAAACTATAGTACAGTAACCAATTACCAAAGAACCTAAAAAATAAAACCCATTAAAAGAAGTTATCAGTGAAAACATTTATCATTTATCTACAGATAATGATCACTGGAGGTCTTCCTCTAGGACCCCCAAAGATAAGAACAGGGTTTATAAGCCCCCTTTCTTCCTTACTGCAGTTGTCCAGCGTGAATTGAGCAGTAGTTACTCTTGTACCCACCTGCTTCATTTGAGGAGTATGGGGCTGCCGGAAATAACTACGTACTGTTTCCCCCAGCCACATAAACCCAGAATAAAGAAGCGGTAGACATCGTCAATACAGGGAGTGCAGAATTATTAGGCAAGTTGTATTTTTGAGGATTAATTTTATTATTGAACAACAACCATGTTCTCAATGAACCCAAAAAACTCATTAATATCAAAGCTGAATATTTTTGGAAGTAGTTTTTAGTTTGTTTTCAGTTTTAGCTATTTTAGGGGGATATCTGTGTGTGCAGGTGACTATTACTGTGCATAATTATTAGGCAACTTAACAAAAAACAAATATATACCCATTTCAATTATTTATTTTTACCAGTGAAACCAATATAACATCTCAACATTCACAAATATACATTTCTGACATTCAAAAACAAAACAAAAAAAAATCAGTGACCAATATAGCCACCTTTCTTTGCAAGGACACTCAAAAGCCTGCCATCCATGGATTCTGTCAGTGTTTTGATCTGTTCACCATCAACATTGCGTGCAGCAGCAACCACAGCCTCCCAGACACTGTTCAGAGAGGTGTACTGTTTTCCCTCCTTGTAAATCTCACATTTGATGATGGACCACAGGTTCTCAATGGGGTTCAGATCAGGTGAACAAGGAGGCCATGTCATTAGATTTTCTTCTTTTATACCCTTTCTTGCCAGCCACGCTGTGGAGTACTTGGACGCGTGTGATGGAGCATTGTCCTGCATGAAAATCATGTTTTTCTTGAAGGATGCAGACTTCTTCCTGTACCACTGCTTGAAGAAGGTGTCTTCCAGAAACTGGCAGTAGGACTGGGAGTTGAGCTTGACTCCATCCTCAACCCGAAAAGGCCCCACAAGCTCATCTTTGATGATACCAGCCCAAACCAGTACTCCACCTCCACCTTGCTGGCGTCTGAGTCGGACTGGAGCTCTCTGCCCTTTACCAATCCAGCCACGGGCCCATCCATCTGGCCCATCAAGACTCACTCTCATTTCATCAGTCCATAAAACCTTAGAAAAATCAGTCTTGGGATATTTCTTGGCCCAGTCTTGACGTTTCAGCTTGTGTGTCTTGTTCAGTGGTGGTCGTCTTTCAGCCTTTCTTACCTTGGCCATGTCTCTGAGTATTGCACACCTTGTGCTTTTGGGCACTCCAGTGATGTTGCAGCTCTGAAATATGGCCAAACTGGTGGCAAGTGGCATCTTGGCAGCTGCACGCTTGACTTTTCTCAGTTCATGGGCAGTTATTTTGCGCCTTGGTTTTTCCACACGCTTCTTGCGACCCTGTTGACTATTTTGAATGAAACGCTTGATTGTTCGATGATCACGCTTCAGAAGCTTTGCAATTTTAAGAGTGCTGCATCCCTCTGCAAGATATCTCACTATTTTTGACTTTTCTGAGCCTGTCAAGTCCTTCTTTTGACCCATTTTGCCAAAGGAAAGGAAGTTGCCTAATAATTATGCACACCTAATATAGGGTGTTGATGTCATTAGACCACACCCCTTCTCATTACAGAGATGCACATCACCTAATATGCTTAATTGGTAGTAGGCTTTCGAGCCTATACAGCTTGGAGCAAGACAACATGCATAAAGAGGATGATGTGGTCAAAATACTAAATTGCCTAATAATCCTGCACTCAGTGTATTGGATGCATTCAAACTGCTCCTTACTGTGGTCGTGCGGGGAGAAGAAATGGGGGTCTCAGGACCCCCATTCTAATGATTAGTGGGATCCCAATGGTGTGACCACCAGTGATTACTTTTTCCACTTATCCTGTGCATAGGTGATAGCTGACATTTTCCTATTCTTGTACATAAAAGGACAATAGGAATTAGGGGGTTCTCCTATCCTATCCTATCCTTAATGTGGTGTTATAAATATCAAAATGATTTTTAGATAGCAGAGTAGTAGCAACCCTCCTGACATTCTTATGGCTGGCCATAAAAACGAAAATGTCTGATTCCCAAAACCAGAACACAAGGTCTTTCTAAACAAAACCAGGGAAGCAGAACAACTTCACACAGACAGGAGTAACCCCCTCTTAAAACCTGTTGCTGGCATCTGAGAGTCCCCAAAACCCCTTAAACCTGGTGGAGCCCTTCTAAAGGTCAGGCTGAGGATACTTTAACTTGCAGAAGGGGTCATGTATAAAAACCAATACTTATCAAAGAAGTACTAGACCTAATCCATAACTTGGCAGTGTGCTGTTCATGTTGGACTTAGGCCATTTACCGGCATTGAGTTAGAGAATCATTACAGATCACGTCTGCCTCAGTCTTGGTATTTCTGAAGTGTTTAGTGTGGTCATAGCACCATCTAGCAGTCAAAGGCTACTTTCACACTCGTGTTTTGTGCGGATCCGTCATGGACTGATCCGTTCAGATGATACAGCCGTCTGCATCCGTTCAGAACAGATCTGTTTGTATTATCTTTAACATAGCCAATACGGATCCGTCTTGAACACTATTGAAGGTCAATGGAGGTCGGATCCGTTTTCTATTGTGCCAGATTGTGTCAGTGAAAACGGATCCTTCCCCATTGACGTACATTGTGTGCCAGGACGGATCAGTTTGGCTCAGTTTCATCAGACGGACACCAAAACACTGCAAGCCAGGGACGTGTCATAATTTCAAAAAATGTTTGTCCCACGAAGCTTACTTTTCTAGAAGTCCTACCTTGTTCTCCATGATTTTTTTGATACTGTAATTGTAAACACGACGGAATCCACAAATATTACTTTTTTGGTTTCACCGTACATATTAGGGTCCATTCACACATCCATGTGTGTTTTGCGGATCCGCAAAACACAGACAGCGGCAATGTGCGTTCAGAATTTTGCGGACCGCACATTGCCGGCACTAATAGAATATGCCTATTCTTGTCCGCTATTGCGGACAAGAATAGGACATGTTCTATTTTTTTCAGGATCGATTGGAATTGCGGACCCGGAAGTGCGGGACACGTTGTGCGCCCCCCATAGAAATGAATGGGTCCGCGATTCCGTTCCGCAAAATGAGGAATGGAATTGCGGATGTGTGAATGGAGCCTTAGGGTAAAATGAGTGATGTCATTACAAGACTCTACAGACTTTAATATGCAAAGAGACAAGGCACTACAACCCCCAGTATGCAAAGGGACAAAGCACTACAACTATTGTTCCTTTGCATACTTGTTTTGTTCCTGGACTTTAAATTATATACAATATATTACCAGGGCGGGCACTGAGGGCAGACAGGCACTAAAGGAACTTAGGCAGCAGACTGAGTCACACAGGCTGGCTCCCCTGCATTAATCCCGCTGGGGGGGGGTCACGTGACGAAGCAGATGTGCGTGACGCATGTCCGCTACCCAGGCAGCCCCTGTCACACTAGACCCTTTACTGGTGAGCGGGCGGACTGGTGAATAAATTGTATCGGCGAATAAATTGCGCTGCCGCCGGTGGGATGGAGGGAGGGGGGGGTGACGTGTGGACTCGCTGCGCGCCTGTAGTGGGTCAGCTTGGGCAGGGCCGTCTTTAATATTGTTTGGACCCTGGGCGAGAATTTACTTGGGCCCCCTGGATCCCGCCTTCCCACACCCTAGCAGGCAATCACGCCCTCCACCACTATATATAATATAGCTTACAGTGAATGACTGTAAATACTTACAGTTCTGACTCCAGCAGGCTCAGGATCAGTGCTCTGGGCAGCTGGGCTCAGGGCTGGAAGTGGGCACTGCTCTGCAGTTCAGGAAGGAGACCGGGGCTCGGCTCACCCTAGCGTTAGAGTGCACCCCAGCACCCCACAGTATGCAGTATAGCACCCTATAGTATATAGCACCCCACAGTATGCCGTATAGCACCCTATAGTATACGGCACCCCACAGTATGCAGTATAGCATCCTATAGTATACAGCACCCCACAGTGTGCGGTATAGCACCCTATAGTATACAGCACCCCACAGTATGCAGTATAGCATACTATAGCATACAGTATAGCACCCCACAGTATACAGTAAAGCAGTATAGCACTCCACAATATACAACACCCCACAATATACAGTAGAGCAGTATAGCACCCAGTATACAGAACCCCAAAGTATACAGTAGAGCAGTATAGCACCCAATATACAGCACCCCACAGTATACAGTAGAGCAGTATAGCACCCCACAGTATACAGCACCCCACACTATACAGTAGAGCAGTATAGCACCCAGTATACAGCACCCCACACTATACAGCACCCCACAGTATACAATAGAGCAGTATAGCACTTCACAATATACATCACCCCACAGTATACAGTAGAGCAGTATAGCACCCCACAGTATACAGCACCCGCAGTATATAATCTCATATAGCAGCCACCAGTATATAATCTCATACAGCAGCCCCTCCCAGTATATAATCTCATACAGCAGCCCTCCCAGAATATAATCTCATACAGCAGCCCCCCCAGTATATAATCTCATACAGCAGCCCCCCCAGTATATAATCTCATACAGCAGCCCCCCCCCCCCCCTCCCCCCCAGTAAATATATACTGGGCGGCTGCTGTATGTGATTATTTACTGGGGGGGCTGCTGTATGAGATTATATACTGGGGAGGCTGCTGTATGAGATTATATACTGGGGGAGGCTGTGTGGGATTATATACTGGGGGGGGCTGCTGTATGGGAATATATACTGGGGGGCTGCTGTGTGGGATTATATACTGGGGCCGGGGGGGGCTGCTTATTGAGATTATATACTGGGGGGGCTGCTTATTGAGATTATATACTGGGGGCTGCTGTGTGTGATTAATCTCATACAGCAGCCCCCCCAGTATATAATATCATACAGCAGCCCCCCCCAGTATATAATCTCATACAGCAGCCCCCCAGTATATAATCCCGAACAGCCTAACCCAGCATACACTCCTCAGACCCTCCCCAGTAGTCACATCCACCTCTCCAGCACTGACAGACTCTATCCCCTCTACAGACGCTGCTGAGCAGCCATCCCTTATCTTCCTACTCTGCAGACAGTCGGCCAGTGCCTGTGATAGCAGAGCACTGCCGACCCATATGACCTACCCTTCTCCTGCAGGCTGCAGCAACACTGAGTCCTGGAAGAAAGAAAGGACCTTTGATTACCTCATAGCCATGTGACCAGTAATATCGCTATGTTACTGGTCACATGGTGATGATGTCATGTAAGGTCCTTTCTCCCACAGCTCTCACTCTCTCACAGTTCGCTCTGGAGTGCTGGTGTTCTGTAAGGGCATTAAAGGGGCAGGGGCAGAAGTGGGCAGGGGCTCAAGCCCCCTTTGAGCCCTATGTGTGCACATCCCTGCTGCAAGCAGCGTTTTGGTGTCCATCTCCAAAGCGAAATGGAGACTGAACTGATGCATTCTGAGCGGATCCTTTTCCATTCAGAATGCATTAGGGCGAAAACTGATCCATTTTGGACCATTTGTGAGAGCTCTGAACGTATCTCACAAACGGAAAGCCAAAAGGTGAGTGTGAAAGTAGACTTAAATTGTGTTACACTTTGTTTTTCCTGTTACAAAGGCTACTGCATTGTGGGTAGTTCACTTTATTGTGGGAGTACAAAGCATTCTGGTAAAGAGAAGTCTCCAGTCTCCAGGACACATCAGCAGAGCTGTCTTATGCATGTCTCCTTCTCAAACTCCACCATCCTTGTAAAATCATATCTGGTGAGAGATCTACCTTTTATTTCAGGAATATTGTGTGTTGCAGAGCTGTTTAGCTACGGTAGTTGTAATTGTTACACAGGGAGTTATTACTGTTAGCTAGCTATGTAATCCTATGTACAGGCAGCCATTTTACCATGTGCTTAACCCTTTCAACCCCCAGCCAGTTTTCCCCCCTCCTGCCCGGCCATTTTTTGCAAATCTGACATGTCACTTTATGTGGTAATAACTTTGGAACACTTTTATTTATCCAAGCCATTCTGAGACAGTTTTCTTATGACACATTGTACTTCATGATAGTCATAAATTTGAGTCAATATAGGTCACGTTTATTTATGAAAAAATCCCAAATTTAC